>NC_041400.2:150165511-150175511 GCF_900747795.2 Erpetoichthys calabaricus | reverse complement strand
ACCCAATTTTCGATATGCATGAAGAGTAATTCAATATACCAAGTTGCAGGAGGTAAATGCCATTGTTGGTAACATCAGACAAAGCAGGAGCACACAAACATTCATATTTGCTCAAACCATGCTAGATCCAATTAGACTAATCAGTACTCAATGAGTCAACTTTATAAATAAGGTTTCTTAATTTTTCTCCATTTAACAATATTCTAAAGTATGGATAGCCCCCAAGTATTCTGCACAAATCAGGGGCAGATGTCTAAAGTGATGCTATTTAATTTTAATTTTCACCACAATTACACATGATATGTTTATTTGTTTGGCAGCAATGTATCTTACATTATACAGTGATCCCTCGCTATATCGCGCTTCGCCTTTCGCGGCTTCACTCCATCGCGGATTTTATATGTAAGCATATTTAAATATATATCGCGGATTTTTCGCTGCTTCGCGAGTTTCTGCGGACAATAGGTCTTTTAATTTCTGGTACATGCTTCCTCAGTTGGTTTGCCCAGTTGATTTCTTACAAGGGACGCTATTGGCAGATGGCTGAGAAGCTATCCAGCTTACTTTCTCTCTCCCTCTCTCTCTCTCTCTCTCTCTTGCGCTGACGTAGGGGGGTGTGAGCAGGGGGGCTGTGTGCACCTGCTTCCTGAAGGACATGCTGCACGGAGCTTCGCATACTTAAAAGCTCAAAGGGCACGTATTGATTTTTTTTATCTGTCTCTCTCTATCTCTCTCTCTATCTCTCTCTCTCTCTCTTCCTGCTCCTGACAGAGGGGGTGTGAGCTGCCGCCTTCAACAGCTTTGTACCGGCGGTGCTTCGCATACTTAAAAGCCAAAAAGCTCTATTGATTTTTTTTTGACTGCTTGCTTTGCACTCCTTTGAAAAGGAAGATATGTTTGCATTCTTTTAATTGTGAGACAGAACTGTCATCTCTGTCTTGTCATGGAGCACAGTTTAAACTTTTGAAAAAGAGACAAATGTTTGTTTGCAGTGTTTGAATAACGTTCCTGTCTCTCTACAACCTCCTGTGTTTCTGCGCAAATCTGTGACCCAAGCATAACAATATAAAAATAACCATATAAACATATGGTTTCTACTTCGCGGATTTTCCTATTTCGCGGGTGGCTCTGGAACGCAACCCCCACGATGGAGGAGGGATTACCGTATATGATTGGTAATGTTTAACATCCACAATAAAGAAATTTCCCAGTCTCCATCCAACACTAATGATGGCATTATTGAGGATATGCTAGATATATGTGGTGATACCACATGTAATACCTCAACATTTACACAAAGACTCTGTTGATGTCACTCAAGTTGATACGTGAGGAGAGAGTGTGCTTCTAAGAGCAGCAGTAAAACATACATACAAACCATGCAGCCACTGCTACAGTAAAAGGAAAGCCATTCACTTTGCAAGTTTGGGTAGGCATGAACACTTCAAATCCACTGTTTGGGAGCTCTAAACCAAATCTATAGCATTTCAAGTATAAAGTGTGTATATAAAATAAATACACATTTTTCATTAATGTGATACTGGATTCACCTTGAAAGTGAATATAACCAAAGCTATTTTATCTCCACCCCAAATAAGTATTATTCTTAATTTAACACTTTGTGTCAGAGAGGCTAAGCTTTGCATTGAGCTGTCAGTAGTGGTGGTTCGAAGAGGGGCTGGGAAAGTGTCTCCTGTCCAAGGATGAAAGAATGTACTAATTGGATTAAGATATGCAGACTATCCCAGGCTCTTAATTTCCCTAACTTTTTAAACTGCAGAAATTTTGAGCATGAGCAACATGAGCAAAAAAGACTGTAGTTTTAAAATATCAGAATAAAATACCATTCTTGAACTCACTTAAAGTCCACATCAACAGGGGATGAAGCCTACTCGAACCAACATTGTATACAATGCAAGAACCTGCTTTGGATGAAGTACCAGTACATTTCAGGGAGACCACAGAAAGTAAAATCCAAAACTTTGTAGGGAACACAATGTATTATTAGTGTTATCAACCTGCCCTCCGCTACAGTATAGTGCCAGCACACTGTAAACAAAAAACACCAAAAAAGGTGCAGATGTATATTTATTTAAAAGCAATACATCTCTCAGAGCTTACCCTGCCACTGACCACATCTTGAGGATGTGCCAGCCTTACAAAAAAGTCTCATCCGATTAAGTGCAGCCAGATAAACTGCTTAGTATTTTGTGTCCTGTAGACATTTAACAGCAATTTGTTCAAATCTCACTCTAAAATTTACATAAATTGTAAAAGACAAAATGACATTTGTTCCTCCCCAGTCCCTCTCTCTTACGTACATTTGATTTAAATTACATTCTCAAACTTAGGGAACAAAATGTGTGTCCTGAGAAAGACAGATCGATCTATCTTGATTGAGAGACTGGTAGAGCTTTCTAGAAAATTTGTCCCCAAAAAATAAAATACAAAAAGCAAATACACGCAAACACACTATGGTCTGAACACACATCAGAATGGCTAAAAAAAGAAGAAAAAAAAAAAAAAAAAGACTAAAAGGAAAGAAAACCTCTGACTTGGCAGTTAGACACAATGAGGAATTATGCAGACATATTTGCTGTTACGATAAAGGCCCCAGCAATGTTTCTTGACACACTTCTGCTGAATAATTTGTTGGCTGTAAATATCCTGCCCAGATTCAAATTCTTAACACTACCAAATGCTTCCCAGGGTTTCTGAAATGGCTAAGGCTAGTTTGGCAGATGTATAATATTTTACAGATCAGGCAAGAAAGTAGGAAGGATATATATCATAAAGTGGCTCCAAAAAATGTGTCACTGCTGATTTGATTAAAAAAAATCATAACATCTTGCCTGAAGAGGCCTAAGCTGCCTCGAAAGCTTACAAATTGAAATCTTTTTAGTTAGCCAATAAAAGGTGTAATATTGCTTCACTTCTCATTAAGTTTGATTTAAATCCAAGTCTGGAAACAAAAAATGTTTAACATTGGCAAATACTGATCTGTAAAAAGGCTACAGAGAGAGAACTATTTCTGTAATTTGATAAGCTACCACTGTACTACTCCCCCTGCCCCCCCGAAAAAAAACCTGAAAAGACTTTTTTACATTATGGAAAACAAATGACAAATAACACTTTATATGTTTCCAGATGCTAGTATTGTTAATTTTATTGTGAATATAGTCCAAAAATACTGTAAAATAGCAATTTACAACTATGTGAGCTGAAGCTAAGAATTAAAAAATGAAGTACTCCTGTACTGATTTAAGTACTTTGTGGATTTTACACTTAAAAATATGCTAAGGAAACACACTTTTCAAAACATTACTTGGTATAGAGTGATGTACCGAGTCAAAGTACTGTAGGCCCAGAGTGAGTTAGTATTTTAATCCAACATTTAAATTTTATATGAGAAACATAGTTGGGTGCATGCCATTATGAAAAGAGTGAAAACAAATCAGTGATTCAGTTGTCCCAGCATTCATACTTTCATACAGTATTTTTCTTTTCAACATCACCTTCAAATTCTGGTTTTGTTAATCCCATCCTATTTTGATCATTACAAAGAGATAAACCTCTCCCACAATGTTTGTAATAAAAATGACTGTATTGTGTGTTATAAATGCAAAAGTTATTAATAGATGACAGATATAAAATTACTTATTTAGATGACGCCTTTTATCCTAGGTGACTTAAAACAGTTGCGATACAATTAGTTGCATTTATTTTGCTTTTCCAATTGGAGCATAGACAGGAGAAGTAACTTGCTCATGGTCACACAGTGTCAGCAGTGAAATTTAAACCAACAACCTATAGTGGCAAGGGTAAGAAAGAGCTGCATTCCGATTCTGACCTTAGTAAATCAGTCCCACTATTTGTAATAAATTAAATTTTTGGCATTCAGTCAACAAAAGCAAACAACTGCAGTTAATGACTGCTTAAAACAGAATGCTGAGACATGCAAAACAGTGCTTTAATAACAAGATTTCAATAGGATCAACTAGTTATACCATACTGATGGCCACTTAACCAATGCAATTTCTAGGTCCACAATTCCCCTTTTTACCCAGTGGCATCATCCGCACAATACACCTCTTGCTGTTACCAGGAACTACCATATAACCTATAAATATATAAAAACATTGAGGGAACATCGGGCATCTAGTTTGACCAATATCCTCACGTACTATTATTCCATAAACAACATGCAAGATGTTGGACATGTTAAATGATCTAGGCAGTAATCAGAAGTCATGTAATTTTGCATTAGAAGGCAACAAAGATTACTCAAAATAATTCATTTTCAACCTTTTCAAAAATAATATTTCAGATCCACCATTAATTAGTCACATGGCATTTGAAATTGCATGGCCTTGGGGCAAGGAGTGATACTACTCTCAGAAAACTAGTAAAGTGTTGTGCTCCTCCAGTCAGGCACAAAAAATGTGCCCAATAAAGTGAAAAAAAATCCTCAGGAATGCAAATGGCAAGCAGCTTCGTGTTCTAGAAATTGACAGGCTCACAGCAAACAAATGCATCTTGTACTTGTATAATGCATATGGAAAAAATCCTCATAAGCACGCCCAGGCTGGATGCAGATCAACATAACTTAAAAAAGGAAAAAGACTGGATCTAGATCCAAAAATAGTGAGACTGCACCTAAGAATGTTTGTGCAAAATAACTTGGCTCTGTTGCAAATGGTTCAGAATAAAGATTAAAGCATGTGGTAAAACTATAAATCCTCAGGCAGGATGAAAATTCAAGTTTAAGACTAAGAGACCAGGACTGTTAAAAATTTAACACTAGTCTTTCCCCTCAAGTCTCTTCTCTTTCTTTAACTTAAAAAAAAATGTTTTTTCGGCTGTAACCTGCACCCATTCTTTCTTTAAAACACTTAGTACACTGAAAAGTGTACTTCAGAGGCACATTACAGCCCTCAATGCCATCCAGTTTATTTGATTTCTTAAACATAATGACAACTTGAACAATTAATAAAGTCCCAGAATATAAGCACACCTATTTCGTTAGGGAAGTAGTGAAGGCAATCTGAGCAGCACTTGGCAGAAGACATCACACAGGCATGAACAAGGCACCAGAGGTGATCATAAGAGAGTCTCTCTCAGTCTCTCTCTCTCAGTCTCTCTCTCTCTCTCTCTCTCTCTCTCTCTCTCTCTCTCGGCCCAGTTTTAAAACACCAATTGACCTAACCACCAAATGCCAGGGAGGACAAAGGAGTACGCAAAACAGTCTGAAACAGGAACATGGAGTACATGCAAACTCCACAAAGTAAAGCATGAAATTCAAACCCAAAACACAGGACCTGTGAGTTACAAGTTCTACCCATTGTGCCACACAAATCGTATACATCAAAATCACAAATACAAAAAAAAAAAATCACTTTTTCTAATTAAGATTAAATATCCTTAACATTCTAAACATTGTTCTCTAACTTCAAGGAATGCTTCAACTTTACTATTTTGTTTTCATTCCCAGAAATTATCATCAAGTGACCAAGTGGCTAAAAGTTACAACAGCTGAATAAAGGAAATCGTGTATTAATCCGTTGCTCCCCTTGTGTAAAAGCATACCTCCCTCCCAGAGCTCTTCCCCCTTAATTATTATTCAAGGAATAACTTTTGCTACATCTTTCCAAATTACAGATTTTAACCTACTGTATCCTAATAACACTCATGCTAAAGAAAAAAAAAAATCTTGCTACATGCTTCAGATCTATTTTGCTTAGCAAAGATGGCTAATACCAGTTAAAGTTTAATCATTTTATATGGAGAATTTCAAAATGAACGCAGTTTCAAACAGATGTATACAATAGTCAAGATTATCATAATATGCACAAAGCAATTCCTCAGATACACAGAGAAAACAATAAATATAAGTAGCAAAGCCATGCACAATTTTAAATAATAAAATAATAAAAGGCTATTTGGGTAAACAAGTTGCAAATAGAATTAATTTTCTAAGGAAACAATTTTCTTTCTCAGTTTCCAAGGTAAACATTGCCTTGCAAAACTTTTCAGTATGATGTACATTTTTATATGATGTAAGAATAACATTTTATGAGCTTTTAGTGGGTGAGTTTGCAATAATATTGTTCATATTCATCCATAATGTAACAGTTCTTAATTTAAGGAAATATTACATGTATCTACTGGAAAGAGCACCAGTCTTATGTAATGTGCAATACTGGTCTTTCTGCACAGGCTATGTAATTAAAAAAAGGAATACACATAGAAGTTAATACCTTTCAAAATTCAATGATTTTACAGAGAGGGTTAATGCACAAACTTTTCTAATACAAATGAAACAACATAAAACAGAAGACATAAAATTACCTGAAACACCACCATTAATCTGTGCAGTGTGAGCCATGTTTGCACCAGTTCACTCATTAATCCACAAAGACATTTAATGGATTCATGCAAATGCCATGCATCAAGTCCAGTCTACCATGCAGCCTAGAAAAAGTGGGGGAAAATAAACAAAAATGTTTACAAAAATACTTCAGGGATTTTTGGAATACGAGTAAAAGAAAAGATTGTTTTTTCCCACTACATTTTAGAATTTAAATTAAAATTTTTCTTGAACTTTTTTGGAGTTGTCCTAAAATTAACACTTCTTGCCAATTAATTTCTAGTTTTTAAAAAGTGCATAATAGCATCCTTGACAATAGTATGTACATTATGTTAGTGTTTCAAATATGGGAAATACAGTACATTTATATAAAAATACATTCGGGTGCAAATAAAAATGCTAGAACAAAAATATCAATGCATTTAAATGGAAACATAAAAAACTGAAATGTTTTAAATAAACCAATAAATTACATGGCTTCAGTTTAAATTTGGTCTTAAACAAAAATAAAGTAAAATAGATGTAAAAGTATGCCCCTGATTGAAAAGAAATGTTGAATGCTGTTGCATTTAAGTCAGAACAAATATGCTATAAACATGTACAATATGTAATATTGTGATACAGTAACTCCTAATTTAAAAGATATTTACCAGGATAGTACACTAACGCAACGCCTCTCACTCATTTGTGCCAATTGGTTGACCATAAGCACTTGGCGCCATCTTACAAATCTGTTAGTATTTTGGAATTGGAGAGTTATTGGTAAAGATGTCACACTGCACTTTGCACTGTACCACTCTTCATAGCTGCATCACGGGGGCACCATGCCGTCTACTGCATTGAAGCAAGAATCTCTCCCGTGAATATGCTATCGCTTCGAAACCATGACTTGGTAGTGGGTGAAGGGGCTTCTTCACCCGTGTTCTTTCCACCATTCTTTTTTGCACATATCTTCCATAAAGGTTATAGCTCCTGTTGTGCAACGTGAACCCAACACACTAAAAACGGATAGTAACCACAAGTAGTTCAGGGCCTACATCATACAAGGACTCACTGATTCCTGAAAACAAAGTTTCCATGAATGAAAAATGCCTTATGGTTCTCAAATGACCCGGAAGTTCCTGGCAACTAAACTTAAGGTGGTGATGTCTGTTGCTGTGAATACAGGAAAATACCCCTCCCTGTGTAGTCTGTTACCACAAAAATGTGGCCAATACTGACTAAAAGCTATGAGCTATTCCCTTACTTTTGCAACGTACTGCACTTTTAGGTGCATTAAAGTGACTATTACATCAACACATTCTAAACAAACAGCTTACTCAGTCAGTGAACTGCCAAAAAATAAAAACATTAGCAAGGTTAAGAGACCATGCAATCAATTTTTAGCAGAATTAAGCAATCTGGCTATTGAAGTATTTATTGTTTTTTTCTGTTTCTCCACTTGTATTATTTGATAATCAGTATAATTAATATGTATATGCTTTGTGAGCTGGATAAAATCTGCTTGGATATTTGATTCACTGAAGTATAAGAACACATACATTGGGTCCACAAGAAAAATATGTCCTTGGAGAAGTCAGAACACAAAATTTTGATAAAGGAACCCATCCTAGTGGAACTACTGTACACATTGCCAAACGTTTAACTGTAATGTATCTAGATTTAGGAAATGCAGAATTATATGTAGTTTAGAATCAAGGTGCACAGATACAGTCTACTATAATACAAAATATTCTTACCATGATTACCTACAAACTGAATAACGAATTCTGAATAGTTTCATACCTATGCATTGCCAAGTTGTTTACAGATTACCAAGTAATTACAAATAGTTAACTTATAACCGTGATTCCTTAAACTAATGACACGATTATCAACAGGTAAAGTTAAATGTTGAGACCATTCCAGCATCAAGACTAAAATAAATTCAAAGTATGCTTGGCTGCTGCTGACTAAACACACTCCTGATATCCTCTCCAAATTTAGGTTGTCACAAGCAGACATCCTAAATGTAGAAATAAGCAGAGGGTATTTTCAAGGATCTTACTCATAACACATTCCAAAACAAACAGTAAATGAGTTAAAGCTGTTCATATGTAAGACATGTAATATCTGAATGTCTGCATTTCTATTACTTTGTGCAATGTATATATTAAAACATTCTGAAGTGCCTAAGAATCCTGCTGCATAGTATATACACACACACACACACACACACACACACACACACACTGTATAAATATGCAAATTACACTATATAAAATATATATATGAATGTGAATCAGAATGAAAACTTTAGAAGCAACACATTAAGAATAATTGCATTCTACTTAGAGGTTTACTTCTCAAATACTTTCTTTTAGCAATGATTTATGATTTAAGAGGATATAAAGAAAGGAAATTCTTAAAAAGCTGTTAATTCATGTTTCAATTAGATTGAAGTATGTTTCCTCTTATGCTTTTGAAAGTAAATTTTTTGCAAGCCTAGCAACAAACAGGATTTTATTCAGTTCTTAAAACATAAAAATAAACCTTAGGAAACAATTATTAATCTATACCTTTTATACATTGTCTAGCCCAGACTGTAGCAACATGTAAATTATGGAAAAAAGGAATCCAGACAATACAGATGTCAGCTGAGAAGAAAACTGCAAGACTGCAGGACCTACAATACATGACCAGACACTGCAACTGGAGACAGTTAAAGTTCTTTTTCAGTTTTGTTTTGAAACTATGAACTAAAGTAACACTGGTTATTGAAACAAATACGCAAAATGAAAACAACTGCTAGTAGAGATTAATCGCCGCTCAAATAATCATAAATCGAGGCTCATAGTCTATTGTACAGCAGCTGAGGATGAGCCCTGTTCTCAATCCCATCGAGCACCATAGGGATGAACTGCAACAGAGACTGTGAGCCAGGTCTTCTTCTCCAATATCAGAGCCTGACCTGGCGGGCTGCCATGTGCCTTTTACTAAGGAGTGGCTTCCGTCTGGCGGTCTACCATACAGGCCTGATTGGTGGATTGCTGCACAGATGGTTGTCCTTCTGGAAGGTTCTCCTCTCTCCACAGAGGATCTCTGGAGCTCTGACAGTGACCACTGGGTTCTTGGTCACCTCCCTGACTAAGGCCCTTCTTCCCCGATCGCTCAGTTTTGATGGCCGGACAGCTCTAGGAAGAGTCCTGGTGGTTTCGAACTTCTTCCACTTACAGATGATGGAGGCCACTGTGCTCATTGGGACCTTCAAAGCAGCAGAAATTTTTCTGTAACCTTCCCCAGATTTGTGCCTCGAGACGATCCTGTCTCGGAGGTCTACAGACAGTTACTTTGACTTCATGCTTGGTTTGTGCTCTGACATGAACGGTCAACCGTGGGACCTTATATAGACAGGTGTGTGCCTTTCCAAATCATGTCCAATCAACTGAATTTACCAAAGGTGGACTCCAATTAAGCTGCAGAAACATCTCAAGGATGATCAGAGGAAACAGGATGCACCTGAGCTCAATTTCGAGCTTCATGGCAAAGGCTGTGAATACTTATGTACATGTGCTTTCTCAGTTTTTTTATTTTTAATAAAAATTTGCAAAAACCTCAAATAAACTTTTTTTCATGTTGTCATTATGGGGTGTT
>NC_041400.2:150110511-150163011 GCF_900747795.2 Erpetoichthys calabaricus | reverse complement strand
CCTCTTTCAGTTGCGAGAAGCAGATCATACAATGGTTGAAATAGTTTAATATATATAGCAAAATCACCGCGTTTCGCAGGGGCGAATATGGTATTGCAAACGGCAGCGTTTCTATAAACTTAAAGTTACGGTTTATACCGTGCCTTGTTTCATATTCTTTTCCTACCTTATCAATTGTGTAATGTGTTTTTTGAACAGGTTTGATTAATGCAAGTGATCACTCCTGCTGCGTTCAGTCACTTCACGTGAGCCACTCTCTTGTGTGATGTTGCGATGTCCACGGGTTTATTTAATGTTAGCTAAGACCCCGCAGTTAAAAGTTTCTCGCTACAGCAATTTTAACTCTGTTACAAAGTGATGCAAACTGTCGTTTATACCTCGTGTCTTCTCATTAAACTTTTATCTCGCGAATATGTTATTGCAATCCGCAGCGGGAGCGTTTCTATAAACTTAATTTAAACTTACGTTTTACACCGTGCTTTGTTTCCCTTATGAACATGCTTGTATGCTTAACTCGCTCCGTTCTCAAATGTTTAATTAATTTTTTGCTCTTCGCTGTTTGCGACTGTTCCTCCATTTCCCCTACTTCCTTCTTTTATCTCGTGAATATGTTATTGCAATCCTTAATGGGAGCGTTTCAATAAACTGATTGAAAATAGTTTTGCATTTACCTTTTTAGTAAAAGGCGAGCTTTTAAGCCTGAGAAATCACCCCGTAAATGCACACGTTTAATTGGACATGTGTTAATATGTATGGTTACACAGTATTAAAAGACAGTGAACAACGTCAGTTACCTTTCTTCCCGCGTTTGATAAAAGGTGAGGTTTTAAGCCTGAGAAATCACCCCGTAAATGCACACGTTTAATTGCACATGTGTTAATATGTATGCTTACACAGTATTAAAAGACAGTCAAAAATTAACGTCATTTACCTTCGTTCCCGCATGTGACTCGTGCTGTAAATGTCTTCCTTGTTTTTAGTTCACGTGATTACGTAGGAGGCGTGATGACGCGATACGTGACTCCGCCTCCTCCATTACAGTGTATGGACAAAAAATATGTTCCAGTTATGACCATTACGCTTTGAATTTCGAAATGAAACCTGCCTAACTTTTGTAAGTAAGCTGTAAGGAATAAGCCTGCCAAATTTCAGCCTTCCACCTACATGGGAAGTTGGAGAATTAGTGATGAGTGAGTCAGTCAGTCAGTCAGTGAGGGCTTTGCCTTTTATTATTATAGATATATCTATATATGTATGGTTGAAATAGTTTACTGTCAAATAAATGCAAAGAGTACGCGACACGTGTTTCGCCCTCATTCTGGGCACATCAGGCGTACAAACTCCACTGCACTCCGTCTCGGGAATCGAACCTCGGACGTCAGCGCCAGAGGCGATGCCCCTAACGTTGCACCACGGCGTGTGGTTCGTTTATTTGACAGCATGTAGATCGGGGTAATTACATTCACGGCATTCGAAGTCTGTGTCACAATCTGATTGTATGGGTGGTTACCTACCAGGTAAGCTTGTGGTAGGCCAGCAATCAATCAATCAATCTTTATATATATATATATATATATATATATATATATATATATATATATATATATATCTATATATCTATCTATCTATCTATATCTATATATATCTATCTATATACACACACACACACACACACACACACACACACACACATATACATATATATATACACATATACATATATACACACACACACACACATACAGTACTGTGCAAAAGTTTTAGGCAGGTGTGAAAAAAATGCTATAAACAAAGAATGCTTTCAAAAATGGAAGTGTTAATCATTTATTTTCATCAATCAACAAAATGCAGTGAATGATCAAAAGAGAAATCTAAATCAAATCAATATTTGGTGTGACCACCCTTTTCCTTCAAAACAGCATCAATTCTTCTAGGTACACTTGCACAGTTTTTTTTAGGAACTCGGCTGGTAGGTTGTTCCAAACATCTTGGAGAACTAACCACAGATCTTCTGTGGATGTAGGCTTCCTCACTTCCTTCTGTCTCTTCATGTAATCCCAGACACACTCGATGATGTTGAGATCAGGGCTCTGTGGGGGCCATACCATCACTTCCAGGACTTCTTGTTCTTCTTTACGCTGAAGATAGTTCTTAATGACTTTGGCTGTATGTTTGGGGTCGTTGTCCTGCTGCAGAATAAATTTGGGGCCAATCATACGCCTCCCTGATGGTATTACATGATGGATAAGTATCTGCCTGTATTTCTCAGCATTGAAAACACAATTAATCCTGACCAAATCTCCAACTCCATTTGCAGAAATGCAGTTCCAAACGTTCAAGGAACCTCCACCATGCTTCACTGTTGCCTGCAGACATTACTGTACCGCTCTCCTGCCCTTCGAAAAAACAAACTGCCTTCTGCTACAGCCAAATATTTCAAATTTTGACTCATCAGTCCAGAGCACCTGCTGCCATTTTTCTGCACCGCAGTCCCTATGTTTTCGTGCATACTTGAGTCGCTTGGCCTTGTTTCCACGTCGGAGGTATGGCTTTTTGGCTGCAACTCTTCCATGAAGACCACTTCTGGCCAGACTTCTCCGGACAGTAGATGGGTATACCTGGGTCCCACTGGTTTCTGCCAGTTCTGAGCTGATGGCACTGCTGGACATCTTCTGATTTTGAAGGTTAATAAGCTTGACGTGTCTTTTATCTGCTGCACTGTTTCCTTGGCCGACCGCTGCGTCTACGATCCTCAACGTTGCCCGTTTCTTTGTGCTTCTTCAAAAGAGCTTGAACAGCACATCTTGAAACCCCAGTCTGCTTTGAAATCTGTCTGGGAGAGACCTTGCTGATGCAGTAGAACTACCTTGTGTCTTGTTGCTGTGCTCAATCTTGCCATGACATGAAACTGTCTTCCACAACCTCGCCTTGGTAGCAGAGTTTGGTTGTTCCTCACCCAGTTTTAAGCCTCCTACACAACTGTTTCTGTTTCAGTTAATGACTGTGTTTCAACCTACGCGTGACATTGATGATCATTAGCATCTGTTTGGTATATTTGGTTGATCATACACCGACTATAATCCTACAAAATCCCTGACTTTGTGCAAGTGTACCTATAAGAATTGATGCTGGTTTGAAGGCAAAAGGTAGTAACACCAAATATTGATTTGATTTAGATTTTTCTTTTGTTCGCTCACTTTGCATTTTGTAAATTGATAACAATAAACAATCATTATTTATATTTCTGAAAGTATTCTTTGTTTACAGCATTTTTTCACACCTGCTTAAAACTTTTGCACAGTACTATATATATATTAATGTGACACTAGGGGTCGCTGTTGCCCCGTACAACACGTCCCAACACCAGGTAAAAGTTCCAGTACAGTAATCCCTCGCTATATCGCGCTTCGCCTTTCGCGGCTTCACTCCATCGCAGATTTTATATGTAAGCATATTTAAATATATCTCGCGGATTTTCCGCTGCTTCGCGGGTTTCTGAGGACAATGGGTCTTTTCATTTCTGGTACATGCTTCCTCAGTTGGTTTGCCCAGTTGATTTCATACAAGGGACGCTATTGGCAGATGGCTGAGAAGCTACCCAGCTTACTTTTCTCTGTCTCTTGCGCTGACTTTCTCTGATCCTGACGTAGGGGGATTGAGCAGGGGGGCTGTTCGCACACCTAGACGATATGGACGCTCGTCTAAAAATGCTGAAAGATTATCTTCACGTTGCTATCTTTTGTGCAGCTGATTCCTGAAACGACATGCTGAACGGTGCTTCGCATACTTAAAAGCACGAAGGGCACGTATTGATTTTTTTATCTGTCTCTCTCTCTCTCTGCTCCTGACGGAGGGGGTGTGAGCTGCCGCCTTCAACAGCTTTGTGCCGCGGTGCTTCGCATACTTAAAAGCCAAACAGCCATATTGATTTGTTTGCTCCTTTGAAGAGGAAGATATGTTTGCATTCTTTTAATTGTGAGACGGAACTGTCATCTCTGTCTTGTCATGGAGCACAGTTTAAACTTTTGAAAAAGAGACAAATGTTTGTTTGCAGTGTTTGAATAACGTTCCTGTCTCTCTACAACCTCTTGTGTTTCTGCGCAAATCTGTGACAAAAGCATGTCAATATAAAAATAACCATATAAACATATGGTTTCTACTTCGCGGATTTTCTTATTTCGCGGGTGGCTCTGGAACGCAACCCCCGCAATGGAGGAGGGATTACTGTAATAATTTTTAACAATTATAATAATGTGCATAAAGCACCTCCACAATACTCAATAATAATACAATAATAATAACAACAATAATATAACAATAATCAATCCTCCACTCCACCCAGCAGCTCTGTCACCCTTCCTCCCAACTCCAGCTCTCCCAGCTAGGTTTCCCACAGTCCTTGACCCGGAAGCATTCCTGTCCTTCAGCCCACGTGATCAGATGAAGACTTATGTTTTTCTTTAGCCTGGAAGTACTTCGGTCCTTCCGTCCCCATGACTTGGGAGTATTTTCAGGTTATAATAGAAACAATCTTCGTGTCTCCCTGCAGCGTCCCCTGGCGGCCCCCATGGTATTCAGCAGGGCTGTGAAACCGAACTCCATTGTCCATGATGCCCTGCGGGAATTCGGGGCACCTCCATGTTGCAGGGAGGCCTCCATCTGGATGTATTGGCCGGGATAAGCTGCCGGCCATCTCTCACAATATATGCATTCATATATGCATATATACACACACATACATATATACATATACACACATACATATACATTGTCACACACGTGCACTTAGGAGGCAGTCAAAAAGCCTAAAGGTGAGTGAAATATCGCAAGACAGGAGGTTGTCACATGGTACTTACCTAAATCTCCCATTCTTCTCAGCAGGAAAACTGAAGAAAAATAAGAAAGCTACTTCCGGGTTCCAACATGGCCACCGGGATGTCACTTCCGTTGCCCAACATAACATCACTTCCGGCAACTCCAGATGACATCACTTTTGGTTTTCTGTTAGATGACGTTGCTTCAGATCCTGCCATTTTCTTTTACTGTATAAAAATGCCATTTTCCTACTGTAAATCATCAATTGCTTTTACAAATTGCTTTTGATCATCATAACGTTTCTTTTTGTGATTTATTCTTGTCCGTTGGACAATATATGGGGACAGTCCCCAAAACTTTTTTGTGACACTTCGTTTTGTTTTTAAAGAAGATATTTCCACAACATATGTACATATACACATACAGTGTATATTAGTGGCACGGGGCTGGGGGTGGTACCCAGCCGGGACGCCCAAGAGGACCGGAGGAGGGCTCACACCTCCTTCAGACCACAAGGGGGCAACCACCCTGGTTGCTGTGGGGACCACGGGTACAGACCACAGGGGGCGCCCCAATGCCTGAAGAGCCCTGGACCTCAGCACTTCCACCACACCAGGAAGTGCCAGGGGGGGTCAGAGGAGCAGGGACACCCGGAGTGCTTCCGGGGATGCAGCCGGCACTTCCGCCACACTGGGGCGTGTCGGTGGAAGATTGCCGGAACACACCTGGAGCACATCCGGAGGACTATAAAAGGGGCCCGCCTCCCTTCATTCAGGGCTGGAGTCAGGTGGAAGAGGGCGACGTCTGGGAGAGGAAAGAGGCAGCATGAAGAGAGGAAAGGCAGTATGTGTTGGCCTGGACTTGTGGGGTGATTGGTGCTGCGGCACTGGGTTGTGCACTTTAATATTTGTACATAGTGTAAAATAAACATGTGTTGGGTGACATAACAATGTCCGTCTGTCTGTATCCGGGCTGCTTCCCACTTTAGTATATGTGTATATTATATATATATATATATTATATATACACAGTAATCCCTCCTCCATTGCGGGGGTTGCGTTCCAGACCCACCCGCGAAATAAGAAAATCCACGAAGTAGAAACAATATGTTTATATGGTTATTTTTATATTGTCATGCTTGGGTCACAGATTTGCACAGAAACACAGGAGGTTGTAGAGAGACAGGAACGTTATTCAAACACTGCAAACAAACATTTGTCTCTTTTTCAAAAGTTTAAACTGTGCTCCAAGACAGAGATGACAGTTCCGTCTCACAATTAAAAGAATGCAAACATATCTTCCTCTTCAAAGGAGTGCCCGTCAGGAGCAGATGTCACAGAGATAGAGAAAAGCAAACAAATCAATAGGGCTGTTTGGCTTTGCGAAGCACCGCGGCACAAAGCAGTTGAAGGCGGCAGCTCACACCCCCTCCGTCAGGAGCAGGGAGAGAGAGACAGAGTTTGTTTTTCAATCAAAAATCAATACATGCCCTTCGAGCTTTTAAGTATGCGAAGCACTGTGCAGCATGTCGTTTCAGGAAGCAGCTGCACAAAAGATAACAACGTGAAGATAATCTTTCAGCATTTTTAGACGAGCGTCCGTATCGTCTAGGTGTGCGAACAGCCCCCCTGCTCAATCCCCCTACGTCAGGATCAGAGAAAGTCCGCAAGAGAGAGAGAAAAGTAAGCCAGGTAGCTTCTCAGCCATCTGCCAATAGCGTCCCTTGTATGAAATCAACTGGGCAAACCAACTGAGGAAGCATGTACCAGAAAGTAAAAGACCCATTGTCCGCAGAAATCCGCGAACCAGCAAAAAATCCGCAATATATATTTAAATATGCTTACAGATAAAATCCGCGATGGAGTGAAGCCGCGAAAGGCGAAGCGCGATATAGCGAGGGATTACTGTATTGTAGCAGTTGAGGCGTGGAGCCACCTCTAACACCCTCAGGTAACACTCTGAACACTGGATAAAAGTCCAAGACTTCTTTATTTTGTTATTATACAGTGCACCAAGCACCCTCCACTCCACACTCATAAATCACAATAACTACAATAATCACAAATCCTCCTCGCCCAGACACTTCGCCACCCTACCTCCCAGCTCAGCTCAGTGTCTGGGCTTTCCCATAGTCCTTTTATATCTCCCGACCCGGAAGTGATTCCTGGCACAACCCACAAGTCCATTTCCTTCCGGGTCAGGTTAAACAGTCCTCTTCTTCACCCCGGGAGCACGTCGCTTCCTCCAGTCACGTGATGATAACGCACTCCCGGGTTATAGGGCACACAAGAGCCCACTAGCCCCCCTACAGCGACTCCCGGTGGTCCCCAAGGTATCCAGCAGGGCTGTGTATAGAAACTACAAAGTCCATGAGGCCCTGCTGGAACTCGGGGCACCATCATGCTGTCCAGAGGGCTCCTCCTAGCGGCCTGGGGGTGGCGACCGGAGTCTGTAGCTGGTCGTCCATCACAATATAAATAAATATAAATAAATAAATATTATATATATATATACACACACACACACACACACACATTATATATATTTATATATATTGTCACGCACGTGTGTTTTGGAGACAACCAAAGGGCTTGAATACATGTAATTCCATGCCAGACCAGGGGGTGGCGAAGTGCACTAACTTTCCCTCTCTATCTTTTGCAGACCAGTCTAGGGAAATCCCGCCCGTCTCTGGGGCAGCCAATGACGTCCCTTCCGGTTCCGGTGCTGATGACATCACTTCCTTTGCTGGCCTTTAAAGCCGCCATATTGCCTGAAGAGAGTTCAGTTCTGTTGTGGACTCTGTTGAATAAACATGTCGCTACTTTTGAATCAGTTTTGCAGCCGGGAACTATTAAATGGGTGGCTGCCCCAAACCTTCGCAATGTCTCATGGTCGTTATTGTGACAATATTATATATATATATATATATATATATATATATATATATATACACACACACATACACATATATGTGTATAATATATATATATATATATATATATATTATATATACACACATATACATATACACATACACACACACACACAGGTGCATCTCAATAAATTAGAATATCATTGAAAAGTTAATTTATTTCAGTAATTCAATTCAAAAAGTGAAACTCATTATATAGATTCATTACACACGGAGTGATACATTTCAAGCATTTATTTCTTTTCATTTTGCGGATTGCTGGCACCTGCTCACACTGCCAAAAGTACCAATACCTGGTTTAATGACCAAGGTATCACTGTGCTTGACTGGCCAGCAACCTCACCTGACCTAACCCCATAGAGAATCTAGCAAGAGGAAGATGAGACACCAGACCCAACAATGCAGATGAGCTGAAGGCCACTATCAAAGCATCCTGGGCTTCCATAACACCTCAGCAGTGCCACAGGCTGATCGCCTCAATGCCATGCCGTATTAATGTACTAATTAATGCTAAAGGAGTCCCAACCAAGTATTGAGTGTGTACATGGATATACTTTTCAGTATGCCAAATTTCTGTATTAAAAATCATTTTTATTAGTCTTATGTAACATTCTAATTTTCTGAGATACTAATTTTTGAGTTTTCATTTCCTGTAGGCCATAATCAGCAAAATGAAAAGAAATAAATGCTTGAAATATATCACTCTGTGTGTAATGAATCTATATAAATTTACGAGTTTCACTTTTTGAATTGGATTACTGAAATAAACTAAATTTTCGATGATATTCTAATTTATTGAGATGGACCTATATATTTTTTTGATAATGATAAGGGTAATGATAATGTTTTTGCATCATCCGAGCAATTATGTTTCAACACAGTTTTTCTACTACTTTCAAGCTAGAAACTTTGCTAAACTGAACCTGCCCAATTTTCCTCACCTTCCACCTATTTCTATTCCAGAAGTAGTACTGATCAGTCTTGATGACTCAGATAGCATCTCCACAATTTATAAAAACATTTTAAAGTTCCTTCCTTTCAAAGATCCTTGGGCACAATGGGAAAAGGATCTTTCACTTAACATTTCAGAAAAGGAGTGGAAGGCAGCCATGCACAGAATATACTCTAGCTCCATACGCACAAAGCACTCAATTATCCATCCATCCATCCTCTTCCGCTTATCCGAGGTCGAGTTGCGGGGGCAGTAGCTTGAGCAGAGATGCCCAGACTTCCCTCTCCCCGGCCACTTCTTCTAGCTCTTCCGGGGGAATCCCAAGGCGTTCCCAGGCCAGCCGGGAGACAGTCCCTCCAGCGTGTCCTGGGTCTTCCCTGGGGCCTCCTCCCGGTTGGACGTGCCCGGAACACCTCACCAGGGAGGTGTCCAGGAGGCATCCTGATCAGATGCCCGAGCCACCTCATCTGACTCCTCTCGATGCGGAGGAGCAGCGGCTCTACTCTGAGCCCCTCCCGGATGATTGAGCTTCTCACCCTATCTTCAATTATTCAACTTAAAATTTTCTATCGAGCACTTTTATCTCAATTAAAACTACCTAAAATGATTCCAAGGCAAAATTCAACCTGTGAGCGTTGCAATCTAGCTCCAGCCTCACTGGGCCACATGCTTTGGGCCTGCACCAAATTAACATTGTTTTGGTTAAAAATCTTAGAGTGCCTTTCAGACAGCCTTGGTGTCACAATCACATCTAACCCATTAACAGCTGTGTTTGGTGTACTCCCAGATGGGCTTAAAGTGGAGAAAGACAAATTGATTGTAATTGCCTTTACCTCATTACTAGCACATTGACTTGTCTAGCTCAACTGGAAGAATCTCAATCCACCTCCTTTAGGATAACTGATGTCCTATACCATCTGAAATTGGAAAAAATCGAATTCTCAGTCTGAGGATTTGTTTAAAACCTTTTAAAAATATTGCAGGATCTAATCAATAACATTTTAAAATAATCTTCTACATCAGAGAAAAGGGTCCTCTTCCTCGCTGCTTCAAATATTTGTTTTGTTGGCTGGCTCTTCTTTCTTTTGGGTGGGGGTTGAATTTTGATTTTTTTTTTTTTTTATTTTGATTTGATTGTATGGATTATTATTTGCTTTTAATTAAATACAAAGCCTGATTGCTCTACTGTTGGCACATTCTTGTGCCTACCATGGGAACATCATGGAACACCATATAGTACAATATTATTTTGCTTATATATCCATCAAAAATATGACGTACTTTATACAACTACAAAAATCAATAATACAGCTACTGACATCCTCCCATCCTCCTATTAATAAGTGACAAAAAAAAAAACAACATTATTTTATAAAGTCTCTTCTGGAAGATTCTGTTTAATTTTAACTGCAAATAGAAATTCATAGAAATATCATACAAACACACAGATTATTCATTCACAATTACTACTATACTTTTCTATTCTAAAATAGTCCATGTCCTGTTATGTGGGCACAATATAAAAATGCTACTCACAGAACTGTTATTACTGTTAGTTTTGTACATTGCAGTTAAAGAAAAATCTTCCTTCTTAAAATAAAAAAAATTGTCTTGAATCAGAACATAGAAAGAGGTTTTTGTTATGTGAACTTTCATAAAACAAACTTTAATTGAGCTATTGATACTGTGAATGTAGAAATCCAATATGGACACGGACATATCATTACTCCTATAAATACTATATTACTTTAGATTGTATCTTTGTTTGTGAAGGATGACTGCAGAAACATGTTCTATAAAAAGAATTAATTTTGATAAATGAACATAAACAGCAATGAGAATGCAGGGAAAAAACACAAAATAGCTTCATGCTGAAAAAATACACCAGTTGAGGGCTCAACACAAGACAGTGATTTTGATTATATTTTTTCACAGTGGTATTAACTCCTAAGTTTTCTCATTCCTATTAGAAATGCACACTGGTGCAAACCTGTCATTCAAAATATATATCTGATTTAAGACACAAAGGAGCACATATTTTTCTTCAGATTGTTAGGGACAATCACTATTCATCTGAATCTCCATTATCCATAGTAATAGTGAGAAGAATGTTTCATATCTTCCATAACTGAAAAAGTAGAGATACCACTGTGAACAAATTGTTTTAGTATATAAAAAGCTCAGATAATACTAGACAGAAAATAATTAGCAAAAAAGCTGAAACAAATTAGATCTCTAAGCTCCAGCATGCTATTCTTCATTATATCAAATAAGTTGTAAAAGTAAGGCTCATTTCATGCAATTTATGAAACTAACCCACGACCACCACATTCGGCAACTCCATAGTTGGTGATGGGTATGTTCAAAAGCAGGCCTGCAGGGAAGGGATTAAAAAAAAAAAAAAAAAAAAACTCCATTCATATAAAAATCAAGAAAAACTATTTTTTTCTGCCGCACATTTTCTCTGTCTTATGTCGATATGTGGAAGCGTTAACACACTAACTGAATTACATGCTTGCCAATGTAAGTACCAATTATAAGGAGTGATTAAAATAAAAGCCTACTCATTTGGAGTCGATTATGGTCTCCAAACCAATTTGAGACTAAGGTAACTGATAAGACTCATTACCTGAACACAAAATTTCAATATCATTCACATTTTAGACCTAATAAGTAGACAAAAAAGTTGTTGCTCCAGTTTGAAAAAGTAATAAAAAGTAATATTTTAATATTTCATAATAATTAAACATTTTTGTATACTGGTTACTTTCTTAGTGTGTACAATAACATTTAACAAATTCCCAACTAACTCCCTGCATAACAACATCAACAAGAAAAATACTAAATAAATCTATTATGCCTTTGTTTACTCTGACTAGATACACTAAAATTATATTCTGGTACAGATTTAACATTTCAATAAATGCAGCTATAGTGATTGTGTTCAGATTAAATTAAATCAATGTAGTTCTTAGAATTAAAAAATACATTAAAATGTTTCAACACATTATACAGTTATAAATATGCTTAAATTATAACAAATTGCCATTCATGTTAGATAGCTAATTTATAACTATGCTTTTATTACATCCAGAAACTGATTATACTGGGAAACAGTTTGGTTTTAGCTAATTCACAGGATGTATCCACATTCAAGTAGAAGCTTGGGTGCAATGCCTAATGTAACCAGAACAACAATAGTTACTGATGTATTCAGAATACTCTTTTACAAGTCATTAATACACGAAAGCAGGTCTACTAAAACACTTTCATAATTTAAATTTTTTTTTTTTTTTATTTCTTGCCTAAAAAGCAAAAAACATTTCAGATATAATTAAATGTGGAGCTAAAAAGAAATCTGTATTTAGATGAAAAAATGTGGAATCAATTAGGTACTTCTTACCGTTAAGTGCATTCCAAGTTCTCCAACACCAACCAGGTACGAAAAGTGACTGGAGCCACAAGTTTATTGACCAGTCTGAAAGTATGCTAAATACTGAAATATGATATTAGTATAAGCTAAGTTTAGATGACTTCCTTGAATAACATGCAAATGATACTTGTCCTATAACAGGAAGGAGGCCTAGCAGATGAAGTCCAAAAGTGAGAAAAAGGTTTTCTCAGGCATGAACCTCATGAACACTCAAAAATTCTCAGTTTTCATGCAGTCAATGAAAAACCAGGTAGAAAATATGAATTACCCATTTCATAAAGATAAAAAGAAAAATAAATTTATGCTGAATAACAAACTCTGGCTAAGAAATATAACTAATAAACCAATACACTAACAAAAATTCACTTAACTCGGTACAGTTCATTGCTAAAAATTAAAAAAAAAGGAAATGAGCTCTAAAGTTTGAATCTGAAATACCTAAACACACGCAAGTACCTGAAGTCCTACTAAAGAAGCCACACCTCCATGCAAGACGGAGATTGCCTGCAGCCAAAGAGTTGCCTCAAACTGTTCTCGGTGGTGATCTGTCAGTAGATTGCATTAAACTCTTTTTTTTTTTTTTTTTTTTTTTTTTTTTAAATGAACGGTTTTACAAGTGTATTTCAAATGTTGAAATGCAAGTTCATATTCTTTGTTTTAAGTAACCAATTAATTGTAATACTTTTGATGAAAGTTTTCCCCGCTCGACTTCACTACCTGTTGAGCATGTAAATTCTTAACAGCATACACAAACACTCCATGACAAGGAAACATGCAGTTTCTTGCTATTCTGGTTTGCATTTAATTACAGTTGATGTGCAAGAATATAATATGTCTTCATTGTACACATACTATTATAGTGTGTTCAGGATTGGGAAGGTCGACTAAAAACTTACAAATGAAACATATTTCTAGAGTTTATAGAAGCTATTAGCCAATGGTATGTTATGTTTTGTTTTTTTTTTTTCTTCTTTTATTGTAAAGCACTTTGGCCACGGAATTCCTATGTTGTTTTAAATGTGCTATATAAATAAATTGACATTGACATTACCTAACTACCATAGAAAATGTTTCTAAATAAAGTAAATGCCTTAGCTGTCCATCTATATCAGACATAGGTCTGTATGTTTCTAAGAAAATGGAAAAGTAAATAAAACATCCACCTTGCATTATTGTATAATATACACTGCATGTACAAATGTTCTGATACAAAAGCCATACACACTTCAAGTACTTCTATGAAGATAACATGGTCAACATTACAATATGACAATTAAATAAATTGAAATAACTACTGGGTGTTTAACATCATTACCACCACAATAATTACCTCAGACCTCAATGGTCTGCATGATGTTGAACAATTTGAACATTCATATTTGTATAATCGTGGATATGTGTTGCTGAAGACTAAACAGCAACACATATCCACAAAGATACTTGATCCGTAATTGAATGCATGGAAGAAACAAATATTAAATATTCATGCTTAAGGAAATACAAAGTTGTTTTCCTCGTGTTTTCCAAGTAAATTGGAAAAAGAAGGTTTAGTACTAAGGGTATCTAGTGGAGTTAAATCCATCCAGCTGCATTTTTAAAATGTATTTTATGATTGATAGAAGAAAGTAAAAGACAAACTATCCCAATTCCAGTGGGCATAAGTTCATCCTACTGCATAAACACTCGCATTAATAATTTAAAGGGAGTAATATTCCTGAAAACATTTCTAAAAATTCAGAACACACTATGTCTTTTTAAGAGATACCCTGTCTCAAACATAGACAAGAAGGGATGTGAATTGGCAAGTTTTAAGCTGCACAATATTTTCACCCTTTGTTGGCAAATGGAAAACAATTTGTCTTAATGTAGCAGAACATTAGAAAGCAAAATATTTTAAATTTATACCTTTTCTGGACTTCTACATATAATGCCACTGTATTGCTTGCCACTAACAGTTACATGAAATTTGATGTGATGAACGTCATATAAATAAAATGACAAATAAAAATACTAAATAGGACATGATTCCTGACCAATCCCCTTCCAACCAATTAAACAAATTACTTAATATTCAAGCAGACATCCTTACCAAAGTTAAGAATTAAATAAAAGCAGCAGCACAAAGTGCAAAATACTCTAAGGTCTATTGATATGTTAATCCATTTTACTGCTTGCAAATAAATAATTTAAGAATAGTTTTTAATGCATTGAAAAAAGTACAAGTGAAAATGTTTGCCACTTTGCAAAAGTTCCAATAAATCCACACATTTGTGCAGCATTAAAAGACAGGTACAAAATATCTAGCAAAAATTAACAGCGTTGGTAGTATTTTCATAGTCACTAACACCTGCAGAAAAAAAAATTAGTGATACTACTATGAAAGCATATACAGTGCATCCGGAAAGTATTCACAGCGCATCACTTTTTCCACATTTTGTTATGTTACAGCCTTATTCCAAAATGGATTAAATTCATTTTTTTCCTCAGAATTCTACACACAGCACCCCATAATGACAACGTGAAAAAAGCTTACTTGAGGTTTTTGCAAATTTATTAAAAATAAAAAAATTGAGAAAGCACATGTACATAAGTTTTCACAGCCTTTGCCATGAAGCTCAAAATTGAGCTCAGGTGCATCCTGTTTCCCCTGATCATCCTTGAGATGTTTCTGCAGCTTAATTGGAGTCCACCTGTGGTAAATTCAGTTGATTGGACATGATTTGGAAAGGCACACACCTGTCTATATAAGGTCCCACAGTTGACAGTTCATGTCAGAGCACAAACCAAGCATGAAGTCAAAGGAATTGTCTGTAGACCTCAGAGACAGGATTGTCTCGAGGCACAAATCTGGGGATGGTTACAGAAGAACTTCTGCTGCTTTGAAGGTCCCAATGAGCACAGTGGCCTCCATCATCCGTAAGTGGAAGAAGTTTGAAACCACCATGACTCTTCCTAGAGCTGGCCGGCCATCTAAACGGAGCAATCGGGGGAGAAGGGCCTTAGTCAGGGAGGTGACCAAGAACCCGATGGTCACTCTGTCAGAACTCCAGAGGTCCTCTGTGGAGAGAGGAGAACCTTCCAGAAGGACAACCATCTCTGCAGCAATCCACCAATCAGGCCTGTATGGTAGAGTAGCCAGACGGAAGCCACTCCTTAGTAAAAGGCACATGGCAGCCTGCCTGGAGTTTGCCAAAAGGCACCTGAAGGACTCAGACCATGAAAAAGAAACTTCTCTGGTCTGATGAGACAAAGATTGAACTCTTTGGTGTGAATGCCAGGTGTTTGGAGGAAACTAGGTACCGCTCATCACCAGGCCAATACCATCCCTACAGTGAAGCATGGTGGTGGCAGCATCTTGCTGTGTGGATGTTTTTCAGCGGCAGGGACTGGGAGACTAGTCAGGATAAAGGGAAAGATGACTGCAGCAATGTACAGAGACATCCTGGATGAAAACCTGCTCCAGAGCGCCCTTGACCTCAGACTGGGGCGACGGTTCATCTTTCAGCAGGACAACAATCCTAAGCACACAGCCAAGATATCAAAGGAGTGGCTTCAGAACAACTCTGTGAATGTCCTTGAGTGGCCCAGCCAGAGCCCAGACTTGAATCCGATTGAACATCTCTGGAGAGATCTTAAAGTGGCTGTGCACTGACGCTTCCCATCCAACCTGATGGAGCTTGAGAGGTGCTGGAAAGAGGAATGGGCGAAACTGGGCAAGGATAGGTGTGCCAAGCTTGTGGCATCATATTCAAAAAGACTTGAGGCTGTAATTTCTGCCAAAGGTGCATCGACAAAGTATTGAGCAAAGGCTGTGAATACTTATGTACATGTGATTTCTCAGTTTTTTTATTTTTAATAAATTTGCAAAAACCTCAAGTAAACTTTTTTCACATTGTCATTATGGGGTGTTGTGTGTAGAATTCTGAGGAAAAAAATGAATTTAATCCATTTTGGAATAAGGCTGTAATGTAACAAAATGTGGAAAAAGTGATGCGCTGTGAATACTTTCCGGATGCACTGTATACTTGAATCGTTAAAGTACACCAAAAGAATCTTGAAGTGAGTAGTAATGTTTTTGCCAAAAACAGTGCAGTAGATCTCTCATCATATCTGTGTTTACAAAAGGCTACTGTGGTGCAGAAGCATTAATAAATGTGTGTTCAAAAACAAAAGCTCAGATTTTCTATAAGAATTGTGGCTTAGCACTGCCAAATACAAACTGTTGAAAATTTTCTCATTCTGGAAGCAACTTATTGCTGTTTCTGTGTATATTAAAAGAGCAATCAGTTCTGGTGTTGATTCCACCTGACCCCTTTAAATTTCAGGTGAAGTGGCTGGGTCCAGCAGTAGTGGAAGAATGTATGGGTCCCATACATTATAAAGTTAGAATAACCTGCCAACAAAAGTCCATTCAAATCATGTCAATCTTTTGAAAGAGTGGTACAAACCACACAAGTTGTTGGCCATGTCAGTGACAGACTGAGAGGTTGCTAATGGTGATGACTTGACAGACATCTAGAATGCAGAGTTGCTGTCACTAATCGGGAGGAACTCTGATGTCTTCTTGGTTGTGCCTGGCTGGATTGAAATTGCTAAACACAAGATTGTAACTGAACCCAGTGTTAAAATACAAATGTGTCAATATCATCTTCTGGAAGCAGTGAGGAATGTGAGAAGGTGAAGCAGATGTTTGAACTAGGTTAAATTTGCAATACTAAAAGCGAGTGGCAAAGCCCAGTTGTTCGGATTCCAAAGCCACACCGTTTAGTTCAGTTCTGTAGATTTTAGACGCTTGAATAAGGTATCCAAGTTTGATGTGTACCCAATGATGCGCATTGATGACTTGTTTGGGAAACTCAGGCAACTCTTGTATATTTCCAGCCTGGATTTTACAAAGAGATACTAGCAGGTACCCCTGGAAGCATCCAGTTGCTAGAAGACAGCATTCGCCACCGCAGATGGGTTGTTCAAATTCGCTAGGCTCCCATTTAGTATCCATGCATCCATAACTTTTCAACGAATGATGGATCAGATTCTGCAACACCATTTTAAGTATGCTGAGGTATAGCTCATTAATGTGGTCATTGTCAGTAATGATTGCATCTTGACCACCTGCTTGACAGTTTGAGGCTGCCTGGGTTGACAGCTAACCCTAAAAAAGTATTAATTAATTTAAACACATTGGATAAGGTGGGTGAGGTGCTTGCGCATCCATGTCTGGAAATGCAGAGGCAGGTTCGTGCTTTCCTAGGACTCGCTGTGTATTACAAACTATTCATTCAGAACTTCGCACTGACCTGAGGAATGGCCAAAAAAACTGCACCATTGTCTGGACCAACGATTGTGAGAGGTTATGACAGTGAGTCCTGCTCCATGCTCCCTCTTCTTGTTTTGGGAGCCTCTCAAACCTGACACCATCAATAATGTAACCAGATGAACTGGCAGATGGGGACAAATCACACGTGGAGCAAGGGGATGGTGTAAAAGTGTCCAGGTGCTTTTACTAAAAACAAAAACCAAACAAAACCAAAACAGTGTCCATAGTGCAGTGCTTCAAAAATCCATAAATAAATAAGCCATTTAAAAACATGTGCAGAAAGGGGAGGTTAAAATCCAAAATAAATAAATCCTTTAAAATGAGGTTAAAATCCAACAGACTGGAAACAGTCCCTTTATTAAATACCTGGTGCCTGCTTCCTTTTAACTGGTGGCTCCCCCGCTTATCCCAACGGGCTTTGCAGCAGGGGAGTCGCCCTACCTGCAACTGCAGCTGACCTTCTCCTGTTCCAGTTGCCTTCTGTCCCCTGGCTCCGTATGGCTACTTTACCGGACCGAGGCTTGGATTCCCCAATGGCCAGGGCACTCACGCAAAGGCTCACTCTCCCAAGCCTCATTAACTCCTGCTGCCTTCCACTGTTAGTCATCCACACTGCCGGTCACTCCAGCTACTCAAAACTGCTCAGCTGGAGTGACCGCCTACCGCCTGCAGAGATTCGGCCACTCATTCCTCTTTAGGGGGTCTTCTCCTAGCTGCCTGCCTTCACCAGTGAACCTGCCCCGATTTGCTCGCTCACTCCCATCACACCGGCTCTCTGCGTCTCCAGCATTCTTCTCCGTTAACTTTTGTCCTTCCATTTCTTCTTTTTTCACCTCTCCACACTCATGATTTCACTGGCCATCCATTTACAGCCACGGACCTGTTATACCAGAGGTCCTTCTATAAGGCCCTGTCCACACGGATGTTTGAAGTGAGCGTTTGTCTGCCATCTGTAGCATCAGGTGAGAGTGGATCAAATGCCAAGCATTTTTCTGCTCATTGCAGGGTATCAGACCGTCCACATGAGCTTTCACCACTTGCATTCAGTCAGGTGCGCATTCAGATGGCATCAAAAAAACATTGCATGCAGCTTTTTCTTGGTGTCAATTACTACCAAAATCTAGATAAGCGTGAAGAAAACATCAGTATTGCATTTACAGGTTGTTCATTTAACGTTCTCGAGCACTGGATATGTCCCATGATTAAGAGTGTGTGTGTGTGTGTGTGTGTGTGTGCATGTGTGTGCGTGCATGCGTATTACACACACAAACATTTACACATATCATCATCAAAATATGATAATGTACAATTCAAAACAGTTTGTAGGTTTGTGCTAATGGCGTAACTTTAGCTACTATGGATTATTAATGCTGGTGGGTGAATGCAAGTGCGAGTACTGTTTGTATATTTGCTTACTTCAAGGGGACAAGTAGCCGCTCTTCAGGGCTAACACTGACTCACATATTGTTGATGCAGAGAACAGTCTAACCCGGCCACCAACCTAGCCCCATTACTGCTTACTTGCTGTGTCTATGTGTATTAAATTGGTAGCTTCGGTTTGAAGACCTTGATTGTGCCTGTTTTAATTGGAAAAGTGTTGGTTTTCCTGAAGCCTGTGGACTCGGTGTCTTCTCTCAGGTGCAAGACAGCAACTAATATGTCACACAATGAAGCAAAAATGGGGGATACACACATACAGTATAATCACACATATAATCATTAAAATTCAAAACAAATGCTTACTAGGGCTATCAAATTATACCAAAATCAGAGTTTGAATACTCATATTAAACAAACATTCGAATATATTCAAAAGCAGGCTAAAAGTACCACTACATGTACAAATTTGCATTTAGCGCACCTTTGTATTCTTTATTTTTAGTTTAGCTTTTTTTCTCACGTTAAATTGTATGCAGCACTTATGATTTTCGATGCATGGAAATCAACATGATCAAAGTGGAACCAGGACACTTCATTTGCCTTAGCGCAAACTGGAAACCCCATACAAACCCATCGCTCCTGATTACTTAAACAAGATAAACGCACTTCATTAGAAAAAACATTTTGACACAGAGTACCTAGGTTTACATTAAGGTACAATATAGAACAGCAGGTGTTATTGGTTGCATATGACCAAAATTCAGTTATATCTTGCTTCTTTAGGTGAATTTACACAACAAATCAAGTGCAGCAACAACCTCTCCTCTCTATCTATAATAAATATTTTAAGTACATTATTATGGTATTCATGTTTTTTTCCAAATTAATGACTGTACTTTTCATCAGTTAACTCAATCCACAAAAGGTCATATACTATAGAGCTTTGTAGCAATACCACATGATCCCTCATTTTGTTTAGAAAAGCCTATTAAAGAAACCAAAATTAGCCATTTTTTATGTGTGTTAAGCGCAAATGGTAAACAAAATATTTTAAAAAGTTAAACAAAAAAAAAAAAAAAAAAGTAGTGGTTTCATCTTCTTTGTTTATATAGTAAACAGTCAAATGTAGAATAATCTATTTATAATACCTAAGTTACTCCATAACACTGCAATATGATTACCTTTTTTAATATACACTTTTTGAACTATGAGATAGCAAGAATGAAAAAAGAAAGATGGATCGATTGCTGTTTATCTGATCAAATTATGTTGTAAAATGTCAGTCTGTTGTTTCATGGAACATATGGATTCTCCTTGACACTAATGTGATAATTTCTAAGATGAAAGAAGACAAATTTACACAAACAACTGCAAATGATTATCCTACAGCCTGCTTTCTGATCACTAAATAAAAGCCTTCAACACAACTGCGAGGATGCAAACTGCTATAAATTTCTTGCAGTAGAACAATGTTTCACTATAGTGTTTTTCGTTACTGTCTTATTTTGCATTGTTGCTTCCTTCTAGTCATGCGTAATTTAAAATTTCAGGGGGAGACAAATGACAAAATAACAGTGGTCCTCACTATTAGACCTTCTGTCATATGTTAGTTATAAGTTTAACAAATAAAGTAAGGAACATTTTGGTTTTCAATAAAAAAAAAAAAAAATAGTGTGATGTTACAAATATATTACCTGACTGTGGACTTCTGAAATCCAAATGTATTTTTTAAATATGTAATTTAATTAAATTGTAGTGACAGTTGCTCAGAGTGCTGAAGTCTAGGCATGCAAGTGAGGATGACTGCCAAATACCGCAATGGTTAAGTAAACCTTCACAATTAAATTCTTCCTTGACTAGATTCATGAATGTATCAAAATGCTCAAAAGACATTGTCTTGAAAATAAAACCAGATCTTTGGTGGGCTCCTTTTAACAAAAACAAATCTTGGTAGGGGTTAGTACTTTAAATTAAAAATACAAAAGTAATAAAAATGCAATTATTAAAAGACAGGAAATATCAAAAATCTATCCACAAAGCCACAGGGTCCCTGCTGCCCATTCCTAATCGAATGTGCATTTTGTTACAATGAGGTAAATACTTCCAAAAAGTTTATTAAAAAGAAAAAAAAAAAAAAAAAAAAAAAAAAAAAAAAAGACATGCCAAATAATAGAATCATCATCAAGGTAGAAAAGTGAATGCAAAGGAGAATTTTAAAAAGCCAGTCAAAAAGTGCCAAATTCTCTGAGAGGGTAAGAAAAGTTCACATAAATTGGGATATTTAAAGTGCTTATTTTCAAAGTGGTTTAGTTTGTGGTGAAACAACAGCCTCCCAAAGATTGGAAAAAAAGAAAAAAAAAAAAATATTGCACTCTCACTATGCCAAATTGTGGTATACTGTACTAAGTTTTTATAAGTTACACCGAAATGTTGCTTTTAAGATTGTTCACCCTGTACTTAAATCAAGAAGCAAAAAGGCGTGTTACTGTATAATGAAAGTTCAGCCTTATTCAGGAATGTAGGAGGGATGGGTTTTCCATAGAACAACTATTTGTAGTAATAAACTAAGGTGTGTGTGACCAAAGTGTGTCAGATTCAAAAAAATATACTTGTATCAACGATTGTACTTGTATCCATTTAAAGTTGATACAAGCATTATGTCAAAAAAATTTTTGAACATGCAAAACCCTAAATATTCTGAATTTAGTTCATTGGAAACTAAGCAAAAAAAAAAAAAAAAAAACCAGCCCTCAAACACCATTTTAAACTAGAACCTTGAGTTGTAAAAGGTCACATTTTTCTTTACTTGAAGCAAAAACCATTAGCTCCAAGTAAAATTATACTTTACAAGTTGACTTAATACTAAAAACCTGTTATTATAACATCTTACATCCTTGGCTATTGCCCGTTTCCTTAATATACAGTACAGTAATCCCTCACCTATCGTGGGGGTTACGTTCCAGAGCCCCCCGCGATAGGTGAAAATCCGCGAAGTGGCGACCTATATTTATTTTATTATTTATACATATTTTAAGGCTTTATAAACCCTTCCCACACTCTTATAAACCTTTCTCACTCTCTTGTTAACCTTTCCCACGCTCTTATAAACACTTCCTATGCTCTTAAACACTTTCTACATTCTTAAACACCGCAGACCAACACTGCACACTGCACGCAGCGATCAGACGTCAATGTGTCTGCACTCGCTTTGTGAAGGGGGGCAGCTGAACTCTGAGCAGAGCAGAAATGGACTTTGTGCTGCTTCTGCCAAAATGCCTGCTTGTCACTCTGCGCGTTTGGAAGGAGGAGGAGGAGTGGGGGTGTATGAGGGCTGAACGCACGTTCGCTCAAACCCCCCTACCCGGAGGCGCAGTACGCTCCTGCCACTTTGCATTGTCAAGGGGATGGGGAGCTGAATGAACGCTAAGGAGAAGGGGACTTTGTGCTGGCTTTGTGCTGCTTGTCGCTCTGTGTGTCAATAATTTAAAAGCCTGTACATCACCAATTTTCCTGTCTCACTGTCTTGTCTTGCGTGAAGTTAAAATGTTTTATAATAGTGAGAGGTTACTCATATCCTTAGCCCGACATCCACATATCATATGTGTTAACAAAGTGTGTTTTATAAGTTTACATGTGTTTAAAGCATGTGGGATGGGTATTTTAAGGCTTAAACTATAAAAATGTTTATTTATATGGTCTTTCTATATCGCGGATTTTCTCCTGTTGCTGATGGGTCTGGAACATAACTTCCGCGATAGGCGGGCAATCACTTGTATTTAAAAACCCGCGAAGTAGCGAGGGATTACTGTAATTCCAAGAAGAGCAAAACAATTACAGAAAAGTCAGGCAGAAATTTAGTTTAAAACTCTGTCAAGTCGCCCCATCTAATAAATGTGACAACAATTTACATATCTGACAGAAGCATATACAGTATCTCACTTCATAACATTGTAATCACTCCTTATTAAACACATTAGAACCCAATAAATGTATTGAATATAATCCAGTTAATTTGACTGCACTTCAAAATTAGATTCATTTGGTGCTGCTTCATTAACAAGCCAATGCTAGTAGCAGGTCACCAGGGTCAACTTCACTTGATCATTTACTATGTTGTTTCCTGATAATAGTTTTCATAATGATGCGCACACACACAATAAGTCAACCCGAAAAAAGTAGGAATGCACAAACTGTCATCAGAATCTGCCACGTATGTCTCTCTCTCTCCCCTACCCCATAAAAGCAGTCGTTAAGCAATACAGACTTGAGGAAGAAATTAACATTGACTTGGTCCACTGCAGTGTTTTTTGGGGGGAGCAGCTACAGGAGGACAAATACTCAGTCCTGGCTAAGTTAGCTAGAAGACATTTAGCATCCCCAGTCATTGCTGTCCTTCATAGTGCTGATTGAAACATGTTAAACATTACGTGTGTTATACAGTCAGATTACTTTGTAATACTTAATGCAACACTTACTTTATTGAAGGAAGAATACTAGCGTCAAAAAAAAAAAAAAATGATATGTATTACTATAAAAGCTTATTTCCCATTTCCCCCAGCTCCAAAAGTCATTGCCTGCAGTGACAGTCACATCATGCACGTGGGTGCATTGTAGAGGTCTGCACTTGCAATTGCTTGCGATGCAGGACTTATTTTCAGTATTGTGGGCGGGAGCAGATTGTCAACACCTGTGTATGGGCAGTAGCAAGAGGTTGACACTAAATGTTAATTTCCCTAAGCAGTTAGGACGCATGCGTATACTGTCTCACACCCAGCCTTCTCAAGATTTCAGAGCCCAGAGACAGCCTTACATCCACAGTGGTGGAAGAAGCATTAAAAAGGAGAGTACAGGAATGCAAAATTCAGTATTAGGATGTTGGACTCCTTACTTGCAGTCATTTTCAATTGTTATCAATGTCAATGGCAACCACCTACCATTCGCTTGTTGCGATAAATGTTCTAACATATAGTGGACACAAGTCGTGTACCTTAGGTTTAAAGCGCATGCAATGTGTGTGCAGTAGCATAGTGTTTAACTAAGCTGACATTCTTGCCAGCCCTTTCAAAAGTAGCAACTACTGCTAAAACAGACAGACACTGGATAAATGTGCAGATTTTGTTTGCAAGGATACAATACCTTATGACACAATGTCTGATGTCAATGGTTGACATGGCAGCCAGAATTGGAAAGTCAAAAGTTTAACATTAGAATCCCTGAATTTTTTTCATGATCCAGGACCTCCCTAAAATTTTCCTTGAATGGCAGTGTGTGAGGAAAAGTAACATCCACCATAGACACTGCAGTGTCTGATTACTCAACAAGACACCAAAAAGAAATGACTGAGCTGCATTTGCGTGTCTGCTTTTATCCCTTAAGCGCTAACTTTTACAAGTACTATAGATTTACACTGGTTGTTACAGAGTCAAATCAAATGTATGTTTTTATCATATAGTTTGATAGACGGCCGGCAGCTCATCCCGGCTGACACACCCAGGACGCTAGATGGCGTCTCCCTTGCAGCACAGAGGTGTCCCGGATTCCCGCAGGGCACCATGGGAGATGGAGTTTGGCTTCACTGCCCTGCTGGGTACCGTCCTTGTGACGCTGCAGGGAGACGCGGGGATTTTTATTTTCCCTATAGCCCGGAAGTACTCCCAAGTTACGGAGACGGAAGAACAGAAGTACTTCCGGGCTGAGCAAAAATAGAAGTCTTCATCTGACCCGCAAGTGCTATTGAATCACATGGACAGAAGGACAGGAGCACTTCCGGGTCAAGGACTATGGGAGACCCAGCAAGCTGAACCAGAGTTGGGAGGGAGTGTGACAGAGCTGCTGGGAGAGGAGGATTGTATTATTGTGATTTATTAATTATCGATTATTTGTGTATTGTGGGGGATATGGTGCTTTAGAGGCACTATATTGAATAAAATTAAATTACTTCTTGGTGCTTTTAAACCAGTGTCTGCATCTGTCTGTTGGGTTTCACGGGAGCAACAGCGCCCTCAAGAGTCCACACATTGACAATAGTAACAATAATAGCAGCTCACTACTCAAAATGGTAAGTGCAAGGAGGACCCAGGATCGAACGCACAACTTCTTGATTATGAGACAGCAGTCCTTACACATTTCTCGTCAACATTTTGCCAATTATTACTATAACACGAAAAGTTTGTTTTAGTTATGTGTTCAACATTTCTTGCCTCACATTTCCTGTTATTCTATGTTTACACAGATTGTTGTAGACACTTTTCACACATGAAATATATGTATTCCAAATAATTATATATTATTTTCCCAATACAATTCCATACACCTAACTCCCAGATAAAGTAACTTCAGCTGTGAGAATTGTGTGTTACTTGACCAGCTGCCTCAGGGATGAGTGAGCAGGCAGAAGCTGAGAATTTAAGGTGTCCCAGCATTACGAATATTTTCGTAGGCTTCAGGGATTCTAGTGTTTGAGATACTGCCCCATCCGATGACTATCAGGGCACGTGGTAAAAAAAGCCCAAAAACCGAGAAGGGATATTGTACATGACATCCTACAGAGTATCAATAATTATGGGTGTGCTGTCACAACTGATACTTTGACCAGTTTCAAAATGTTAGGAAATTAAGGTGTTTTCTAAATAAGCGGGATACTGAGTAAATTATTCATGCATTTTTTTCTAGTAGGACTAACTACTGCAATGCAGTGTTCATTGGATGTTCAAACTGCTCTTTATACAGCTTTCAGTAAATCCAAAATGCTGCTGCAAGAATTATTACAAGAACAAGAAAATTTGAACATGTAACTCCAGTTTATATATCCTTAAACTGGCCCCCAGTTAAGTTTAGGGCAGATTTCAAATCCTCCTTTTAACATATAAAGCCTTAAATGGCCAAGGTCCGGCTTACTTGTCTGAACTTACCAGTAAACCCCTGATTCTCTAACGAATCGCAAGAGAACGACTGGCATTCCATATAATCGTTGGAGGGATGACACACGATGGAGGGTGGGGGCTGTATCTTCATAGTATGACTGAAAGTAAAGTTTGTTTGTTTAAAGTAACACTGCAATGTGATTGAAACACGTGGCGAGTCGTCTCGTTTTTGTTTTCACTGTGGCTATGTCGTTCGCAGTGGGCTCGGATTTGTATTTCCGTTAGTTGAGCTGTTACGTTGTGGTGTCCTTAGTATTAAGGTGTCTTAATAGCATGACTATTGTCGCCACTTTAAGGTTAGGATTGTGTTGTGGTAATCCGGCAGGGTTAATAGTGTTTAAATATTGTAATGGGAAATTAAGATGGTCAGTTACGTCTTCAGAATCAACATTGTCAGTACATAGAAAGAGTCGGCTTTCTCCAGGAAGCAGTGCAATCACTTGGATATTTCTGCTTGGAGCCGTGATTCCTTTGCTTGTGGTGTTTAATACAGTTAGACGTGTAAACCGTGTACGGTGATGAACAATCAATAACGTATAAGACAGTATCGTTCACATACAACAGATTACGGCAAATCATGTAAATTCAGTTATACATATCCATGTATACACCAATACTGGCAGGTAGTAAATAATAATAATAGTAATTATTTTTAACCATTCCTCCCATATACGTAACATGTTGGGGACTGCTTTCATACCCCTCTCGCTCACTCAGATCTTGTAATATGAGAGTATTCAGTCTGGTACTATGGTGCAGCCTTAGTTTGTGGAGGACAGACAGAACTAAAGACATGCGCATACAATGATGGTTGTCACTTTCAAAGTGTGTTTCGTAAATGTGCTCCTTGAGAAAGAACATCATCAGGTGTGAGACATGTTAATAGGTAACAACAATCAATATAGTGACTATAGACGTGTAGCCAACACGTTGTTTGGAGGCTCACTTGAGCACCTACACGCATAGCTTTGCTAGCGGAGCCTGGCGTAGCTCAAGGAACGATTAAACAACGGGATTTCCTAACGGCCATATATAACCAAAACAATTGTTCAGCCTTACCTATGAAATGTAATCCCCCGGGATTTGCTTTGGAGCGTACAGCGGGTTGTACAATATCAAGCGGCACATTATTCATTACGTCACTCCGCAGCAGTGCCACTCATAATATGGCGGCGACGTTGACGTACGATTCTGCTAGTCATGAGGTGTGTAGGTACTCTTTGTCAATGTTTAAATATGTCAACATGGTAACTTGTCGGCGTACACGCTGCATATCAAGTTCAGTTTATGGGTTGGGTTGTGTTGTTTGGGTGCCGCTGGGTGTGACTGCTGGGCACTGTGCACGTGCGCTTTTGGCACAGGTCACGTCCGGCGTCCGTGTATCCATGCGGGCTCGTTTTTATATTTCCGTTAGTTGAGCTCTTTCGTGTTGGAGTCGGTACTTTTGGCGCCTGCGTTCATTGTGTTTATGCATGCGGGCTCGTTTTTGTATGTTGTGTAGTGTGTACCTCTGAGGTTCCCGTACTGTAACACTGTAATGTGATTCAAATATGCGCTGATTCATCTCGTTTTTGTTTTCTCTGTGGCTATGTCGTTAGCTATGGGCTCGGATTTGTATATCCGTTAGTTGAGCTGTTTCGTTGTGGCGTTTCAGAAGTGCATTGTAAGCGCCCGCAGAAGTGCGTTGTAGGCGCCTGCGTTAATTGTGTTTATCATTGCAGTGCGCCTCGATGCGCCCTGCGTGCATCCGGCATATCTCTGTTTTTTATGGCTGTGTCGTTAGCTATGGGCGGGCTCCTTGCAGCGCGCGTGCGCCTCGATGGGCCCTGCGCCCATCCGGTTTACAACCTTCAGTTAGTAATATGGATCATGACTTACAAACCAGAATGCACATTAAGATCTCAAGATGCCAGTCTGTGTATGATTCCAAGGATTAATAAAACAGTAGGAGGTTGAGCTGTTAGTTACAGGGTCCCTAAACTGTGGAATGCTCTGCCTGCTACTATAAGAGCTGCCCCTTTGGTCTCAGCTTTCAAATCCCGGCTGAAGACTCACTACTTCAGTTTAGTATATCCAGACTAAAGACTATCTAGATTAAAGCTGCCGATTAACTACACATACTTCATCTCTGTTGTTAGTCATTAGCACAAAAACCATAACAACTAATATCCATCCATCCATTTTCCAACCCGCTGAATCCGAACACAGGGTCACGGGGGTCTGCTGGAGCCAATCCCAGCCAACACAGGGCACAAGGCAGGAAACAATCCTGGGCAGGGTGCCAACCCACCGCAGGACACACACAAACACACCCACACACCAAGCACACACTAGGGCCAATTTAGAATCGCCAATCCACCTAACCTGCATGTCTTTGGACTGTGGGAGGAAACCGGAGCCCCCGGAGGAAACCCACACAGACACGGGGAGAACATGCAAACTCCACGCAGGGAGGACCCGGGAATCGAACCCAGGTCCCCAGATCTCCCAACTGCGAGGCAGCAGCGCTACCCACTGCGCCACCGTGCCGCCCCTAACAACTAATATGATAGTTACAATTTATTACCAGCCCTCACCCATTCCGTTTCACTTCTCGGTACTCTAATGTGGCACTTGGTGCCACTGCCAAGTTGTTTTGCCTGCCTAAAGAAAAGTCATCTCAGATGGAGGATAACAGGAATAGTCAGGCAGAGGGGTCCCTTCATCGGATTGGTTGGCCCAGCGCTGACTCAGCTGTGGAATGGCCAATAGGGGGAGACCGCTTGATGGCCGAGGTCTCCAGGACACTGAACAAATCCACAGCCTATTATGTGATATCATCTACTGTTGAATTCTGCTCTGTAATTGTAATATTACTATTGTATTGAGGATTACTTGTGTTCTGTTTTGTGTATTGTACTTTCTACTTTTTTTGACACCCACTGCATGCCCAACCTACCTACAAGTGTTTTTTTTTTTTTTATTTATACTTCATGTTCAGAAAGCGTACGCGCCTGCATCATGGCTGCCATGCGTTCATTTGGCGCGTCCTCTGAGCAGGTCCTCAGAAATTAACACTTCGCGTGCACGAGTTGCAGTACCAGCAAAAAGTCAGGGGGCGCAGTGTGCTAAAAGTTGGAATGTGACGTCAGAGTCTCTAGTTACTATCTACATGTGACAGAAAGTCACTTTACGAATCCTACGAGATCAATGTGCGCGCTTCGATGTTTGAAACACCATCACTGCCTTGCGCAGCTACACCAAATTAAACTGCAGTGCCCACATTCTTAAGTGATGGAGAGTGGTAGTGCTGCTGCCTTGCACCAAGGATATCATGGGTTCACATCCCAGGTCCCCCCTGTGTGGGAAGAGCTTTGAGTAGTGAGAAAAGCACTATATAAATGTAAGAAATCACTATTAAAGAACCCTATGTTGCACAGCTTCTGGCTACTTTAAAAATGTTAGGTAGGTATTTCAAACATACTGGATAGCAAGGCAAGCTCACAAGGTCACTCAAACAGTCTGTGGAGACAAGATAAAAGTCTAATTTCGATATACTGGGTTCAGTGTTGCAGCAATATGACAACTTGTCATATCAACAAAAAGTTACTTACAGCTGTGGTCTCTTTTCTGAAATCATTCAAAGATGTGATGTCTGATTTATAACCCAATATTGCAATGTCTAAAAGAACATGTCAACAAACTGTTCAGCATCTATTCCTATCCACATGCTCTACAAAGTTGCAGCATTTCTCAGCCCAAAGCTTATTTTTGTGATCAACTTTTTATTAAGTAAAGACAAAATAATAGGATATAATCAATAAATGGACATAACATACAAAAGGAACCCAAAGCTTCTATTTCTGTATCTTTAAGAGGTTCATAAAGGCACAGGAACAAGAAGAGATTTGTAATTATCACACCTTAATGCAGCTGCACTAAATCAAAGAGTGACAACTGGGCCAAAGAGGTGGAAGCTTCACACACCTTGTACACGATCATGTTAAACAGGCTTATCAACAGGACTTTTTTCCCTTAATGGTGCGGGACAAATGAGGCCAAGTGTATGCGGGAGTGGGCAGGGATGGGATGGAGTACTGCAGGAGTGGGCATGTGCTTAGGGGTAAACTTAGTCCACCCAGATAAGGAACACAGGGAGCCAGTGATAACTGCAGCAGCACTGGGTGAAGGACAAGAAGCAAATGTGTTTGACTGTATTCCACCTGTTTGCAGGGCTCAGTCACACAGCCAATCAGAATGGTGTGTGCTATGTGCAGTCCAGTAACCAAAACATATTCATAAAGTGTCAATTTAGTTTATATCCAGTTATTTGCTATAGATATTAAGTTAAAACAGTGTGATCGGGTGGCGCACTTCCTTTTCAAACACAAATCTTCAGGGGCTCACATTGAGAACAGAAAAAGGGATGGATGCTATTTACAAACTTACTGTTTTGTGTTAGAATCTTTGTTAATCATCAAGTTTTTCATACTTTATAGAAAACTATTAAATATACCTAAAGGAAACAAGTAATATTTAGAACAACAGATAATTTAAAAGAAAAATAATCTTGCAATTAAAATTTCTATTCAAACAGCAGCCATTATAAAAAGGAAAATGTTAATACATAAACTACTCTTTGAATAATACCAAAATACACTACCAGCAAATGTACCTTTCTTGCATATTATACTACTTGGATGACTGTGCATCTATAGCATTTTGAAATTAACACTAGCCATAAAAATATAGAATATTAGAAAATATATATATCTTATTGTACGTCTGTGTATACTTTTTGCACAGATGCACCCTACCGTAATCCTAGACATTAAATAAAAAATATATTTTATATGTATGTTTTTTGTATTATGAATAAATTATTAGATTCTGGTTCACTACAACCCTAAAACTGAATTATCAAAAGTACAGTAAATGAATGGATGACTAAACTAACATGAAAAAGCTTAAGTGTTAGTTACACTGCCCTCTAGTGTATAAAGCTATGGTTGACCAATTTATTTAGCCAGAAAGCAATCCATCCATTTTAAATTCAGCAAGAAGTTTTAATCGCTAATGACTTGTAGAAAGTACAAGAGTACTTTTATGGTTAAGAAGCACTTTAATGAAGAAAATAAATCTAGGCCTCATACTGTACATAGTTTATATTGATTCAATTACAACTGGCTACATCTGAGAGCACACATAAAGTACTGTATTTCTGGACAATTAGATCAACTTAAGCTTGTGTTCTCTTGGTATTTAAAAAAAAATACACACATCAATATTTATAAAACTAAAGCAAATTAATACATATAAAACTAACATTAATACACAACAAAATTGTCCACATTGTACTTTAAATCTTTACACTTCTGGAAGTATTGTTATTATAGTACTAACACAGTAATAAAATATTCTGCTGTGAGGAAAACAAACAAGTAATGTGCTTTAATGAATAAAACTTCCTTTCTATTGGTGTAATCATTCTAAGATTATGCCTAAATATGAGGACCCTCTCTTTCTGTGTGTTGGATCTTGTGTTGTAACTTTAAAATGTTGTAATCAGATCATTTTTTTTCAATTCAAGTTTGTCTTCACTTTGCCAAATGACACACATATCAATATATTCCAAAAGCAATGTTGGTTTTGATATTGCAAAACAGCCACATCCACGAATAGTCTGTCATAAATAAACACCATCACATCATTATCACATCAAAATCTAAATCTCTCTACCACACCATGCCAAAGCATACAATATAGTGGGACATTACTCACCAATATTAGTCTATAAACTTTTTTTTGTACATAATTGAGGAATATTTGGAGAAATGAACACTGGTCATAGAGGGACAAATCTTTGACATGTCAAATTCTTTCTTGCTACAACAACTTTTCCCTGGTGCTTCATGAGAATGGGGCTAAAATAGGTTAATTACATTCTAAAGGATATGAAGATGTGTGTATCTTTACTTTGAAAGATGGAACTGAAATTCATAAAGAAAATGTGTCCTAGGCTGTGTAATGTTTGACTTTTTTTTTTTTAAAGTGTATGCAAGAACTAAACCCCAAAAAAGACAGAAATGCTACCGAAATGTCTTTAAGCAGCAAAAAACTGGAAACAGGTCAACAATTATGCTTTTTTATTAGTATTTTAGCATATTTACTCAAAAAGTTGTTTAATCTTGACACTCCACTAACAGTCAAAGGTTATTGTAATCTTATTTGATACAATTTTATTCTTATTTAATCTTATCTTGTTATGAATTATTTACTACAAAACAATCAATTAAAAAAACATTAACTAAGTGATAAAAATAGATTGTGAACCAATCCACCATACAATCTAAACATTATATCCCAATCATACAGATCTGTGAGCATCTAAGCAAATATGAATATATTATTCATAACACTACATCTTATATTATTGAGCATCTTTAACAGGAATGCATTCCATTGACATTTTGTCTCATTAAGAGTAAACCAGGGAGAGCCAATGCTTTCAATTTGTTTTATTTTTTAATGGATTGAGAAAAACATTTAAAATAGTTTGATAATTTTATTCCAAATCAGGAAATACCCATCGTTAAGGGTTTGATTACTAAGTTAGTGAAAAGAACAACTAAAAACACTGGTCCAAATATATTATTTTACAAACTCTTATAAAAGAAGTGAGGTTTTCCATTAACATTGTGGATGTGATTGCGGATATGAAAAGACATAAAATATCAAGTGCAAATTCAATCAGGACTTTATTATGCTCTTGTCCACTCAAAACAAGAAACACAGTGTCCTTAACAGTATAGACAGCAATATTATAAACATTATTGGTTGAAACTAATAATAAATAGAATGTTTTGGTTTTTTTTAAATACTTTACTACAAGTAAAACAAAGAATGTAGTTTTCCAGACAAGAAAAATAGCTTGGAACAAAATTAATAAAGAAAAAGAAGAATTCACAATGCAAAGAGAAAAAATATCTTTAGGAACAGAAGTTATAGCAACAGTAAAGTCAAGGGGCATATATACACTACGGCTGCATCTGAATCTTTATATTCTATTAAATTAGGAATATTTTGTTTGCTGTACAGTTCCATGCAAAAGTTTTGACACCCCTGGTCAACTAACATATTTCGTTGATTTTTGAAACAAAAGTAGTAAACAAACTTAAACAATGGCATTTTTTATGAAAATATTAATGCAAATAATTTGCTGAACTGAGAACAATTAAAATGAAGTAAATAAATGTGACATTTGCAAAAGTTTGGGCACTCCACTAAGCCAGTATTTGGTAACACCCACCATCTTTGGCAAAATTCCCACTTGCAAATATTTTAGTACCAGTCCGTGAGTGTTTGAAAATGTTCCTTCCTTGCACTTCATTTTCTAGTTGTGAGAGATTCTTTGACTGTCTTGCATACACCGCATTTTAACAATTAACCCACATATTTTCAATGATGTTCAAGTCTGGGGACTGTGATGGCCATTCCAAAACCATCACTCTGTGCTTCTTAAGGTATTTCACAGTAAATTTGAGTTTTGGATTGTCTTGATGGAGAAGCCAACTTTTTGCAGCTTATTTCATGACTGACTGACTTTCTCCTTGAGGATTTGTTGATATTTAGAGGAATCCATTTCTACCATTTCTATTGTTTTCACACAATGATTCCTTTTCAGTAGCTGCCAAAAACCAAAGTGCAACAGATCCGCCACCACACGTAACGGTTGGCAAGGTGTTCTTTTCTTCAAATACTGCTCCTTACTTCACTAAGCCAACCTTTAGTGAATGTGGCTAAAGAGTTTGTTTTACATACTTAAGACATTAGGTTACCTTTCTGATTGATATTCCATAAAGGTAGAGTAGTGCATCATCACTCCTTTCTCAGCTAAACCTTACCTCCAAGTCCCTTGCAGTCATATGGGGGTTTTGCTTTGCCTTTTTGCACAGTACAGGAATTCTGTCAGTGTTCATGGTGTTCCAGATTTTGTCTTGACCTACACAGTTCACTTTAACTGCCATGGAATTGAAATTTGGGACTGTAGAAACTGCTTCCTGGAAGTGCTTTGATAAACTCCCACTTCTTTATGGGCATCAGTTAGTTTAATTTTCAAATCCTCAGTCAGCTGCTTAGGAGAGTGAATGTTTGTTAAGAGTCAAACAATTTATTAGACACCTGAATGTTTTAGTTCAAAGAAATTGAAACTGTACATTTATTGTTCATGTGCATTAAAATGCTACAATTTTTTTTTTTAATTTGTTTGCCGTTTTAAGTTTTATTTCCTATTTTTCACTTCAAATTTCAGCAAAATATGTAATTTGACAAGGGGTGTCCAAACATTCGCATGGAATTGTATATCCTGATCCACAATGAAATAAAGCAAGACAGAAGCCTACCAATGGCTTGTTTAATTCAAACCAATGCAGGTGAATGCACTATAATGCACAAGAGTTTTTAAGGACGTGATTTAGTATGGGGTTCTGATCAGTCCCTGATGGAACTGTGATGACACCATATTAGACTAATCCAAACACTTACTACACCTCTTGAGAAGGTAGGGAGTTTGTTACGTAAATACGACAAATAAAACATATGGTAAAAGACAGCAAAGTCAATGTCAATTAGTTACTCAATGGAAGAAGAGTCCTTAGATATGACAAAAAAATTGGCATTTAGGGCCATTATTTAAATTTTATAATACAGAAGGTGCCCTGAAATGATCTAAAATGAGAATCCAAGGATATGCCCCAGAAAAATAAACATTCTCCAAGACCTAGCAAGTGCAAATCAATGTGTTAATTTTCCATCTGAACAAACAGCATTATCACAGCACTTCCTGTCACATGGCATTTTCTATGGATACGTGTCAATAACTATTTACAAGTTAAATACAAAATAATTTTAGCAACAATTTTCATATATAATAGTAAGTTATTTTCACCCAATGACTCAAAAAAGAACTCTTAATAAGCAATCAAACATGGAAATTTGGACCATGGCAACTTTAAACAAGTACCTTATAACAATTGTAATTGTACAAAACAATAATTAAAGCTAACATACTACAGAATTATAAAATGAAAACCCAAATGATTCAAACTCTCTCAATTAAATACTAAAACATGAAATGAAGTTTCAGATTTTCACTATAAATCTGATGTACTGTATATTAGATTGAGCACAGAACATTATACTGCGTTGCAAATGATAGAGGCATTTTGTTTTTAAATATATACAATATACAAAACTATTCACACTAGAGCTACTACATTTTCCAGAGCAAAAACTGCAATATCATGCACAGCTCATGAATAGAAATAATGACACAAATCATGCCTTTTTCAACCTATGTGCCTTATAAAGGGGAAGTGTTTTGGGAAATCACAGTAAACATTTTTTTTTTTTTTTTAAATGCACTAAGTAAGATAAAAGACTAAAAGATTAACAACAGTCTGAGGAATTCTGAGGTAAACATTGATGTCAGCATTCATTACAAAGCTCTTTTTCAATTAGCAAAGTATTGAAAAGCCAGCAAACAAATAAGCCTTTGTGGTTTTACTTTGTAGATGTATAAAGTGTAAAAATTCTGTTTACTTGTTTAAGTACTTTCCAGATCATTAAAAGAAAGAAGAAAGACTACTGTGATATTTCAGTGGCTTTGCTGAAACTGTTACCAGCAATGGATTGATTGATTGATTTTGTGTGTGTGTGTGTGTGTGTGTGTGTGGGTGTGCGCGTGTGCGTGTGTGTGTGCGCGTGTGCGTGTGCGCGTGTGCATGTGTCCAGCTTGCCCCTTTTAAATCGATAATGCATACACCTGTACAAGTCTGTATTATGTCATTATTACTATATTGTATGAAGTTTAAGTTGGTTATTCTATTTGAATGACTGTATGAAAAATTGAAAAATCTGGTTGGTTGGATATACTAATTACTGGGACATTTACTCTTCAGGGTTTTTTTATGCTTTCAAGAAAAAAATGGCTTTATTAAAAACTAAGTTTCCTTTTTTTTCTGTTTTATATCATAATACAAAAAAATCAAGACAAATTAATACATAGACATTTTCCCAAAATTGCTTTGCGTCTATTACACTTGTCAACCTGCAAATTACAGTTTTCATGAAAATGATTTGTATTCTTTAAATCAAGTTTTATATAGCCAAATCTCAATTTCAAAACTATCAGTGAACTAAAGTTATTCTAAAACAATACAAAAAATAATCCCTTATTTCAGATCTCTTTAGGATATCTGCAAAATAAGCAAGAAAAGAAAATGGAAATTTAACAAACATCTTTTTATTTTTTTCCTTAAGTTCAGCATAACCTAGAACCACAAAAAATCAACCTACTTCAGAATAAAAAGGGATTTAAAATTTGTTACATTTCTCATCTCTTATACTATAATCGTAAACAGATACAGTATAACATGTAATGTTAAAGCATTTTCTATACACAAGGTATATTAATTTGCATCATCACCCTTGTCTCGGATCTTCATTAACGATCCTACAGGGCCACAGCGCCTGCAAGTTTTGTTCCAACGACCAGTTTCCTAATTAGAAGACATTCCTTGGTGATGATGAATCTTGGTACAGTAGTCAACAATACGGCATATTAGTGCATTCATTCATTCATGACAAATTTTAACCGCACTGTACATTTACTTTTCTGAGAGTATTATCCATATGCTTTGTGAACTGGAACAAATTTGCACTTCATGATCTTCCCTTTTCTCCCTCACTTATTTATAAACAATTTATTAACAGATACTTCATGACACATTGACAATTGTAAATGGAACTAAGTTAGCTGTAAAGCTAGTAGTTTTTGTTATCTGCCTTTCATTATTAACTATTTAGTTAACTAAAATAAAGTCCAAAAAACATACTCCTTTAGCAGCAAATAAATTTGTTCCAAATTAAGAAATTAGTTGAAGTGAAAACCTGCAGCCACTGTGGCCATTTGGCCCTGTGAGAGAAGATACAAAGCCCTAGACTAACAATGGATATTAGCTTGTCTCCATGCTTTTCATTCATTGTAGCAGTACACATTGGAACCCCTTCACCTCATATGATAGCCACTTCAATTTCATATTACAATGCTCAGACAACAGATGGCAAAGAATGAGACTTTACAAACCACATTTATAATATAAACATGGGAGTGTCTATCTTATGTACTAAAGTATGTTTACATTTTTGTTAGATTTGTTCTTAAATCACAACATGTATTTCAGTACATTAAAAATGAGTTCCAATGCCACACTGTTCAGTTGTCAAATCAAAAATAAAAAAAGCCTTTAGTCTCACTGCAATAAAAGTTAAATTTTATATTTTTTAAAATCATTGTTTATTTGAATACAAAGGAGGCTCAAAACAAAAAAGAAACAGGTTTTTATTACTTAATAGATGTAATCCTTCTCTATTCTTAGAAAAACCATTGTTCTACTTATATCAGAAAATGAAAGCTGAGAAACCAACTCAGATTTGAGCTTTAAATCCCATTCTAATACTCTCTGGTGCAACAGTGTTTCCTCCATATATACTCATTATCATTTGCTAATCTCAATAAATAATTAGAAAAGCTCTGTCAGTATGCAGACCCCAGTAAGGAAAATTGATATAAGTGGATTTTACCGCTTGTATAAGTCTCCATTATGAAGAAATAGAAAACAGTGAGGTTAGAACATTGGAACTTTAGAGCAATCTAGACGAGAACAGACCATTCAGCCCAACAAATCTTGCCAGTCACACCTACTTAATTCTTCTAAAAAACATCAAGTTTAGTTTTGAAAGTCCCTAAAATTCTACTGTCTACCACACTACTTGGTAGCTTATTCCATGAGTCTATGGTTCTCCGTGTAAAGAAAAACGTACTAATATTTGTGTGAAATTTCCCCTTAACAAGATTACAATTGTGACCCTGTGTTTTTGATAAACTCATTTTCAAATAACAGCCTCGATCCACAGTACTAATTATATCCATATCTTTTAATCTCTCCTCATAAGCCCTCACGAGGGGTTGAGTGGTGGCTCTGAGGCTAAGGATCTGCGCTGGTATCCTGAAGGTTGCCGGTTTGAATCCCCGTCACTGCCAAAAGAGATGCTATTCTGCTGGGCCCTTGAGCAAGGCCCTTAACCTTAATTGCTCCAGGGGCGCTGTACAATGGCTGACCCTGCGCTCTGATCCCAAGGGGTATGCGAAAAACCAAGTAATTTCCTTCGGGATTAATAAAGTATAAAAAATAAATAAAATAAAATAATTCATCCCCTATAGCCCTAGAATCTGCCTAGTTGCTCTTCTCTGGACTTTTCCTATCTCTGCTATCTCCTTTTTGTAGCCTAGAGATCAAAACTGTATGCAGTGCACAAGATGAGGCCTCACCAGTGCATTATAAAGCTTGAGCATAACCTTCTTGGACTTGTACTCTACACATCATGCTATATAACACAGCGTTCTGTTAGCCTCTCTTAATAGCTTCTGGACACAGTCTGGAAGTTTATAGTGTTTTAGCCCACTATGACTCCTAAATCCTTCTTATAAGATGTACTTTTGGTTTTCAAACTTCCCATTGAGTATTCAAACCTAACATTTTTACTTTGTACATGTCAGTAAAATTAAAAGTATTACATTAAATTTCATCAGCCACAAATCTGCCCAAGCCTGCATGTTGTCCAAGTCCCTCTATAATGATTCAGTAGATTCTAGATTATCTGCTAATCCACCAAATTTGGTATCATCTGCAAACTTAAAACAGTTTGTTACTTATGGATCCAATCCAAATCATTTATATATATTAAAAACAGCAGCGGCCCTAGCACTGACCCCATGTGGAACACCATTTTTAGCTTTACTGATAAAGACCCTCTTCACCATAACCCTTTGGTTCCTGTGTCTGAGCCAATCTTGCACCCATCTACAAACAACCCCGAATTCCCACTTTTTACTTTGATGCCCAACATCTCATGTGACACCTCATCAAATTCTTTCTGAAAGTCAAGATAATAATATATAGTTCACTTTGATCATGTCCTGTTGTTGCTTCCTCATAGAATTCCAGCATGTTGGTAAAATGACCTCCCCATTCTGATTATTAAGTAAAGCTCCTGTTCTTGCAATGTGTTGCTCAATCTTATCCTTATAGTTGCTTGGACCTGCCTGATCACATATTTGCCATTTCCTTCAGAATTTCCCCAGTACAGTACACAGTGACTTCCTAAAAACATTTCCTTAAAAACTTGAGGGGAATGTTATCTGGTCCTGGTGATTTATTTGATTTCAATCTATTTAATCTAAGCAGTACTTCTCCCTCTACAATTTCCAAATTCCTCAGTACCTCATCAATACTCCCATTTACCACTGGTAGGTTATCTACTTCCTCACATGTAAAGGCAACGAAAAAAGCAAGTTTAGAGCAGTAACAACATTTATTTATATAGCACACTTTCATACAAAAAAGTAGCTCAAAGTGCTTTACATAATGATGCATCTGCATCTGGTCTGTATTTTTAATTCCCCTTTACTATTGCTTATACACTTCACCTTTTCCTTGACTGTTCTTTTGCTACTAAAATACTGAAAGAATATCTTTGGGCCATCTTTCACCATATTTGCTATGTTCCTCTCTTAACAGCCTTTTAGACTCCCTAATTTACTTCTTAATGGTTGCCCTCATGCTCTCATACACCCTACGATTCACATTAGTTTTTATCTTATAAAACTTATATAGCTGTTTTTTGCAGCTTTTTTTGCTTTTAAACTCTTTATTGACCCACTGTGGAGTTTACATTTCCTACTAATTCCAAAACTAGGCATATACCTGTCCTTCGTTATATGTAAAACATTTGTAAACCTGCTCCACTACTCCTCAACTGTCTCCACACTTAAACGCTTATCCCATTTTAACCTTCTTGGACTTTGTTACCTCTACACCCTCAATTCTATCCTGATTATTACAAAAATACTAAATCTAGACAGGCTTCCCCCAGTGTTGGTGCTTTAATATAAAAAAACAGTCACTGATTACTTCAAAAAACTGTAAACTTGCCTTTTTAATATTACTAAAACGGTGTGCATTTAAATTACAGTCTGCATTGGGCAGTCAACAACACAATCCTAAAATAAGACCTCTTTCCATAATGCTTTTTAGGCGAAGGAACATGTCCTCACTAAGGTGGGGCACATCATCCAGACTTGGATTTAAATTCTGCTTGACATCAATAGCAGCCCCACCTCCTTTTCTGTTCTGCCTTTTCCAAACAAAAAACAAAAAAAACAAAAAAACAAAAGACAACGTGTATCCCTTTATGTTACACTCCTCCCCATCTTTGTTATTATATCAATAACAAAAACCTGGCTAAATATCATAATTATGCTCTGCTACATACAAGCCCAAGTCACTTATCTTATTTCTGACACAGGGTAATAATAATAATAATACATTTAATTTATATAGCGCCTTTCCCATGCTCAAGGCACCAGAGGTTAAGACTTACAACACAGGAACTATTCCCCCAATGAAACAAAAGAACTAAAAAATTACCACAACAAAAGTATTAAGTTTCAGTATTAAATTTTGTGATTGTCACATCTGGTACTTAAAATAAATAAAATAAATAAGCAAGTATAAAAATACAAGCAAAGCTGAATAATGAAGACTCTCAGACTCTCTCTGATCATAAAAATGTACATTATCTTAACAACTCATGTAATGTATGAATAGAGTAGGCTAAACATACAGTAGATCATCAAACAGTTTCCTTTTATAGTACTGAAGGGAAAAAAGATTAACTTGAATATTCTTAACAGCAGAGAGGTGGTGCAGATGTATATTTTGTAACTTTTTTACCCAGATTTATGTCAGGTACATCTCCTTGTCCAGGTGCTAAACAGGTTTTTATTAGAGATCAAGTTAAAACTGTTAAAGTATTAAGGATCATAACTTGATGGCAACTAGTTCCAACAGAATAAGTACTAAATTGCAATGCACCTGCTTAAGTTTTATGTCAATTACATTTATTATTAATAAGCAAAAGAGTAAAACCTGTTAAGATCAACTCCTCTTTGTTTGCTCAAATCAATAACCATGCCACTTGTTTACTCAAATGAAAACCATAAGATGCCATTTTATAATCTGTAATGCATTCAAAATAAGTGTGATGCATGACCTCTATAATTTATGCAATTTTACTTTCCAATCTGTTTATTAAATATGCCTGCACTCTTTAATCTAGAGGCAATGCCAGGTTTTTCATGGATATGACAATCTCAGTTGATTGATTTTCTCCATAATGATATAGTGACTAGTATACAGAGAAGAGATGACCTTCATTATGTTTTATGAAACCTGTTAGACATCATACAGTAACTGCATATTTCTGGTCAATCAAAGCTAATTTTACTTGAAATTTAAAATATGTTACCAATGCTTTATTCTTAGATTTACACGGATGACAGGCTGACATTTCAGTTCTCTATTTAGATCTTTAATATGTGGCTACAGAGGACAGCTGCTGTTTTGAATGCATTAGTGACTGCAAGAAATGAGTAAAGACAGCCATTATGACTAATCTATATATTAATGCATTAGCATGTAGCCCGACTTAGATTGTCAAAAACAACTTATTTCATAAAAAATGTATTAAACTCTTGATGCCAACTTTACATCTGTTATTAGGTACACTATATAAACATGTAAAAAAAATAAATAAAAACCATAACAGAATGTATTCCAGACTATTTTAAAAATACATATATACACACACACACACACGCACTCACACACACATCAACACACACCCACACACGTACACACACACGCACACACACACACACACACACACACTAGCTGTGTAAGCTCGTGCTGTAAAAAGCCTGGGGTCCTAGAATCTATTTAAACTGTCAGAAAAAATGTAGAGATGTCAAGTAATTGAAAGGAACTACTCTGGGTACCTCTCTCCTAGAAGGATTCGTTTTGGTGACGTGCTTGCATCGCTTGTGCATTAGCAGTGGGAGGAAAATTAAAAGGGATACCGTTTTGCCTTTCTTCTGAGGTTTCGTTTTACTGATGTGCTGGCCCCGCTTGTGTTATTAGCGGCTAAGCTAGAAGGTTTCCTTGGAGGTGGAGCCCTTACCCCGAACTCCACCTCTCACTTCCGGGTCGGACAGACACACACACTTCCACACAGACGTTTATACATAAGATGCCTATAGAAATTCATCATCCACCATGAAATCTATACCTTTTGTCACATTACACCCTGGAAAATAGTCAATTGTTTAGCTTTATGTACACATTATAACCCTCTTTATCAATGTGAAAATAACAGTCTAAAACATTTTAGACAATCAGATCAAACACTAGGCTAACTGCCCCACCTGACATCAATTGTAGTCAGTGCTTTTAATTACCCCAGAATAAAACCAGCTGTCTCTGGAAGATTTCACTACTAGTAGTGCAAGGTTCTGCAAAATGAAACCAACATGGTTGGGAAAGTGCTGTCAAAGGGCCTTCAGGATAAAGTTGTAGAAATGCACACATTAGGAGAAGGCTACAAAAAGACTTTAGCTATCCCTCTGAGCACTGTTCAGAGCATCATTAAGAAGTGGAAGGTACATGGCACCATCAAAACGTTGCCTAGATCAGGCCATCTGTCCAAATTGGTGGACTAAGCCAGACATTGATCAGAGAGGCTACCAAGAGGCTAAAGTCAACTCTGAAGGACTCGCAAGGCTTCATGGCTAGGACTGGTCAATCTGTGCCTGTGACAACATTGTCTCAAGCTGGCCTGTGTGTTTTTTTCTGGAAAAAGTGCCACATTTGGTTTTGTTTGCTGTATGCAAATGCACACCTGGGAGATTCTGCTGCCGTGTGGGAAAAGATACTATGGCCAGAGGAGACAAAAATTAACCTTTTTGGATTAAACTCCAAGCACTATGTCTGGCAAAAAGCAAACAACACACCATCCAAAACACGCCATACTCATCGTGAAATATAGTGGAGGTGGTATTATGTTTTGTGAGTTTCACTCTTCAGCAGGAACTAGGCAATTGGTCACGGTTGAAGAGAAAATGGATGCTGCCAAATAAACCCAAATTCTATACATATATACACACACTCACACACTTGCTGTCCCCAGCAGCTCCGCCCACATAGTAGTGAAAGAGGACAAACTTTATAAATCAAAAAACAAAAAGGTATCGCTAGGTAAGTGGAGGCAAGGTTCTCTCCAAAACAGAGGTAGACCGACTCACCACTCCTGACGTCATGCTTCCCCCTCCCCTCGGCCATACAAATCCAACATCTTGGTTTCAAATCCCAAGCTCAGCTACTATCTGTGTGTAAAGTTTGCATGTTCTCTCTGTATCTGTTCAGGTTTTTTCCAGGTATTCTGGTTTTCTTCTATATCAAACATGTGCTGGTTAGTTTGATTACAGATTTCAAATTGAGCCTGTATGAGTGTGTGTGATGCATAAGTGGGCTTGCACTAGGCGTGTGCGATATACATTGTTTACGATTATATCTTAATTGCTGTTTTAATGATGTGCGAGATTAAATTATCGAGTATGTAACTCGCTTTGCAAAAAAAAAGAAACACAGAGTTCATTCACTAATGCAACAGTATAGACCACTGCGCGTGCGCAAAGCGAGTTGCGTAGGCGTGCACGTCCAGCAAGCCGCAAGTTAGCGTCGCTCCCTGCCTCAAAACGAGTGAACAACCAGCACCAGATGATAAAACAGCCTCACCATCTATGTTGTCAGAGTTAATTGCCAGATGTGGTTCATTCTCACTTGCATGGCAGAAGTTTGGTTTTGAAAAAACTGATGTTGCTCAAAAGACGGCAATCTGCAAACTATGTGGTAAATCGGTTGCCGTTAAAGACAGCTCGACAACTAACTTGTTTCACCATTGGCGAACTAAACACTGCACAGAATACAAAGAATACGAAAAGCTTAAGGAGTCAACTGTCCAGCACAAGTCTAAAGTAACCAAGGTACAAGCACAAAAACACACTCGGCAAACTTTAGCGGACTCGTTCTGCAAAAAAGTGCCTTACGACAAGAAAAGCAACAGATGGCATGACATAACAAACGCCATCACCAATTACATCGCAAAAGATATGGTGCCAATTCAAGTGGTTGAGAGAGATGGTTTTAAACAACTTTTGAATACTTTAGACCCAAGGTACACACTGCCTGGCCGAAAATATTTCAGTCAAACAACTCTGCCTAAGTTGTATGATTCGTGTCGCCAAACTGACGCATAAACTGCAAAAGGTTTCACATTTTGCCACAACAACGGATTTATGGTCAAGCCGAACATCGGAGCCATACCTCTCCCTGACGGTGCATTTCATTGACGAAAACTGGCAACTGCAAAGCTTCTGTTTTCAAACATCCTACTTCCCACAAGATCACACTGGCGATATCATTGCGCAAGGTCTGAAAAATGCGCTGGCATCATGGTCACTGCGAGAAGACCGCATGGTTTGCATGTCAACAGACAGCGGGGCTAACGTTGTCAGTGCACTACGGATTAACACTAGAATTACCAGAGCCTATGAAAAAACTCGTAGATCCGGCCCACCTTAAATCGCTTCTTAAAACCGTTCTCACCTCTCCGCCAGCGTCTTTTGTCATCTAAATGTACTGATAAACACAAGCTGCCAGCAGAACGTAAACAAGCTTTTCCCAGCTCATGCCTTGATTGATTATCTGGGAGTGAAGTGGAGTTTTAGAGTAGAAATAATAGATTGTTATTTGGAACACACGCATTTCATATGTGTTGCATCTCTACAGTAATTTGTGTAAACACATTGTTAAAACAGAAACGTTTTATATATTCTAGTAGCAAATGACAAAATGTAGGCATAAACTATATAATGTATGAAGCCTGAAGTCCAAATATCAAAGAAACACTTTCACAAAAGGTATTAAAAAAAAGCCACCGCCAAAAAAAGCCGCCTTAGTGTATGACATTGACACTCATTAGCTATCACTGCTTCCGTGGCGCAACAGTATCAGTCGCTGACTGGGAATCAGAATGTCGTGAGTTCGATCCTGCACAACTCCCTTTTGAGAAGTGTTCTTATTTTCACTATTTTAGAATAAAAAGATACATTTGATTTCAGTCTGTAACAGCTGGTGTAATTTATGATATTTGTAAAGGTTAGCTTTATTTTTTTTTTTTTAAATTCACTTTTCATTGTCTCAGTCGCGTTCAGGATCCTTCCCTACCGCCCCCCACCTGACACTGCTGTTTTCACATAAAGACGCACTATAGTTCTGCAGTGTATCACGATACATACAACCACGTTTTATTTCCCCCAATATTGCCAGTCCCCACGTGTTGCTGTATGCTGTTTCTTTTGTACTCCAGGACATGCAGAGGAAAGCATAGTAAAGACCAGTAACTTCAGCGCTATATGCAATCATCAAACACTCCCCATCTGATACTGTTGTTTTCACATAAAGACGCGCTAAAGCTCTGCAGTGTACTTGTGACTGCATTGTCGTACCAATGCTTGCGAACTGAAGTGTCTGCATGCACTTTTCATGGCATTACACGTGTATTTTTTGAGCATGCCCATGTAGCTCAAACACAGGAACATATGTTGATGTAAAAGTATCACAAAATAAGTGCACTTTTATTCAAGACTATAACCGAAGCAAAAAGAAAGCAAGTTACAGTAGACGGTTGATATGACAGCTTGAGTGGTGGAATGCTAAGAACTGCTGATTTCCATTCTGTGCTATATAACTGTTAACATTTGAATCTGATGATTGCATATAGCACTGTCTTATTCAGTGTGCACAAGAACATGCAGGTGGCCAGTTGCTGACTGCTACAACGCACATTTTAAAAAAAGAAAAAGAGACAAATATATGTGATGTTTTGAAGAAATCATTTTATGACGGGAATAGTACCAATCAGAAAACATCGTCGAAGTAATGCAATATTATCTGAAAACGAACAGTGTTAGATCAGGTGTGAAGTTATACTGGCGCTGTTTGAGTCAGATCAGAAGCTGAATAAGCTCCTGTTCTGACTCTAAGTAAAAAAGCATGAATTAATCAACAGAAATAACCGCGATTGACATTTTAATGTTAACGATTTACAGCGCATACCAATTTATAAATTTAATGTCCGTTTGAATAAAAAAAAAAAAAACACTTTCTTCAAAGCTGGGAATCGAACTCATGTCTCTGTAGCACGGTAAGGCAGCTGAGCTCCAAGTCAGCAAACCGTAGCGTTAAGCCACGAAAGCTGTTGTATCATCCTTGAACCTTTTGTGAAAGTGTTTATTTGATGTTTGGACTTCAGGCTTCACAGACTCTATAGTTTATGCCTACATTTTGTAACATTTATTACTAAAATATGAAAAAGTTTCTGTTTTAGCAATGTGTTTACACAGATTACTGTAGAAACGGAACACGCATGAAATGCATGTATTCCAAATAGCGATCTATTATTTCCATTCTAAAACTCCAGCAGTTCAGTCACTCCCAGATAATCAAACAAGGCATGAGTTGGGAAAACCTAGTGAACGTTCTGCGATGGTGGGGGATGGAATAGCCGGCTGCTCGCTGCTCCTCTTAATCGGCACATTTAGAAGACAAAAGAGAGGTGAGAACGGTTTTAAGGTGGGCCGGATCTATGAGTTTTTTCGTAGACTCTGGTAATTCTAGTGTTAATAACAGGAATTGTTTTGGGCATAGGCTTCATATTGCGATTGGCGAGTAATTTGGGGTTCCTCTATAAAATGCAGTTTAGGTTAAATTGATCTTATTTATTATGATGTTCAAAAATACAAAAAGACCTGATAAGCTATAGATGACAAAAATATAATTCAATATAATTTCAAATAATACATTACATTATCTTGGAATTATCGTTATTGCCAAAGTCTCAGAAAATATCGAGATATTTTTTTTTTCCCCTCAATATCGCACACCCCTAGCTGGCACTGTATCCAGAACAGTTTCCTGACTTAATCCCAGTCAGTTTTTGGCGGAACTGGGTGCAAGTTTGCTTTAAAAAAAAAAAAAAAAAAAAAAAGTCACGTTTTTAGTTGTCAAAAGTAATATTGAAAGAAGTAAATGTTAAACTTATTGAATGTGTCAATAAAAATTATAAATATAAATAAGCAGATATAATAGGTTATCCACTTTCATTTTAGACTACAACTACCTTCAGAGAGAATTGGTTTATGGCTTTGATCAAGAATGTACTTTATTTTAAAATCAGTGGCCTCAAGAACATATTTTATCAGAGAAAAACAATAAAAAATAATTTGCTTGATGTGACAATTAGCACAAAACCAGTATATAAATCTCATTTACTGATGCCAAAAAAACACATAAAAATCTATAACATAATGGCAGCACAAAAGGTTTACTTACAAGGTTTAGTGAGGTATCAAAGCTTCCCAAAAATGCACACAACGGGTCATTTACGCTACGGTAATAGTTTCTCATTTGGTTATTTTAGCATCAGCAGCACTCCAGCGTCAGGCCTTTGTGGGAAACAAACAAAAATATGAATATAAAACAGGAAAAGAGTGAGATATGTTCTCTTATACAAAGGTCATTCTACAATTAATTCTTAGCCAAAAAAAAAAAAAAAAAGGATTTATATGAATGCAAAAAATAGCTGCAGCTTTTTTTAGGTCTTTCCATACCAATATTATAATCTTGTATTGGTCCTCTCTAATCAGTCCCCATGCACAGCCTGGTAAAAGAAGCACTGTTCCCATAGCTCTCTCTTACTGTTACCAACAGCTGTCAATGACGCAAAATGAACCACAATGGTTTACAGACAACTACTTTGTTCTACATGGTAACACAGCTGACTAAAAGAATTCCATGCCAGATGCACTATTAGCAGAATGCACCCATTACTAATTCTGGTAAAAGATGCAAGGTGTTTCAAAGGACAAATCCATCCCCTTAAACTGTTTTGAGTTGCAAGCACTCTTGAATTGTGTTTTTTTTTCTCTACCTAATTTAATAAAGAAACATAATATTCATAGACATTCTATAAATATTAGAAATTGGCTTGTATCAAGTATGTGATTAGAAGAAAATTAATGTAAGCTCTTTATTCTCCAAAAGCTAATGTTATACCAAATGTAAAAGTAAATTCTTATATATTAAAAAACAGGAAAAAATAGATTTGTTTGATATAACTACACTTGTATTTAATTTTAGAAAGAGAAAAAACACAAACCAACAAATATAAATCTGTAGCAAAAGACAAGCATAATGAAATAATTCAGTGCAATTCTATTTTTCACCACTTTGTGTTTAGTTGAATTGTAACAAATTAGGTTATTATTACAGCTAATTCAATTTTAACTGTATTCTTTTAAATAAAATAATTACAGATAATGTGATTTAAAAAAACGATCAATGATGACACGTTTAGTTAATATGATTGTGCAAATTAGATTTACAAATACATTTATCACTTATTTATAAAGCTGGATCATTAGAAAATTTAATAATTTGTATTGGTTAGAAAGATAAAGATAACGACCATATCAGTCAGTCAGTCATTTTCCAACCCACTATATCCTAACACAATCCCAGCCCGGGCAGGATGACAGCCCACCGCAGGGCACACATACACACACACCAAACACACGCTAGGGACAATTTAGGATCACCAATGCACCTAACCTGCATTTCTTTGAACTGTGGGAAGAAACCGGACCACCCGAAGGAAACCCAGGCAGACACGGGGAGATCATGCAAACTCCACGCAGGGAGGACCCGGAAGCGAACCCAGGTCTCCTGACTGCGAGGCAGCAGTGCTACCACTGCGCCACCATGCTACCCTAGAGACTATGTGACAGGCTTAAAGTTTACCATCTTTGTCACTATGCAATACAGGTAGCCTCTTGTGCATACATTTGTGTGGCCAACAGAACTACAATGATTTGTACAACAGCGCAAGACTGTTTCATTGCTTGTCAATAAATCGTATGTTTGTATTGCTCATTAGTTTTGCAATATAATAGTGTACATTTATTCTTCTTGTCAAGATATTCTACCCAAAAGCTTCAAACAATTGGTTTTGCTGGCTTCCTCTTTGGGTAGGACTCAAATGCCATCAAGTACAAGCTAACTATTCATTTGGCTAGGTTATAGGAGCTGTACAATCAGCAAGTTGCTTCTGGGGTACCTATTTACATAAAATACATACTATGGTTTGAATGCCCCTACCAATTTTGGATAAAACCAAGTGTGCCCATGAGTCACAAAAAGAAAATTATTGACTTGTACTTTAACTATAATCACCACATTGAAGGAAATATTCCATTTAGTGAAAAGTATGGCAGTAACAGTGTGCAATGATATAAGAAGTTTCTAGACAGGGCTCCAATCAGGGGGGGACTAGAGCTGAAAAAGACCAAGTAAAGAATAAAATGAAATTTATATATGCTTGACAGGAGAGCACAAAGCCATGTCAAAAATGTAGTCAGGGTACAAAAGACTCAATTTGCACCATGTGAGGTAGCTGCATTTACATGGTTTTGTCTCTTAGTGACCTTTATTAAATCAGCCAAACTATGTGCATTTTTGATTAATAAAAGCCCTATTTTTGTACCTTCAGACTTCTCTCGGGATTATTACAGGTTTAGAGAGATAATAAAATTGTTTGGTTATTTTAGAGCACTGTATTGATGTGGTGCTAAAATATTTTTGTACTGTGTTCCTCCTTTTGTCTTGAACTTGAATCTGAAATTAAACAACTTCTACAAAAATTCTATAATAATGCAGAACAGAGGATAATTAATACAATAGAATTAAATGCTATAAACATATGAAATAAATAAAATAAATAAGGCCAGAAAGTTTTCTAAATAATGAGAACATACTGAGAGATGAGAAGCACTATAAAAAAAAAAAAAAACAAAGCAACTCTATATAGCTTCAACACATTGAAAAAAAACATTTTAAAACAATGTACATTATAAACCAATGCTATGATATAGAATTGTTCTTATTTAAAAATACATCTAGTTTTAAAGGCTCTTACATTTTAAATATTTCTTTGAAATATTATTGTATTTAACTGATACATTTTGATGTAGGATGTTAGTGATGGCTGTGTTTGTTGTCCAAAAGTTTGGTGATAAAAATAACTAAAGTCTCTTTAAAGCAAAGACAAAGGTGCATTAACAGATTTATTATGAGCAGTACTTCTTTCAATACTTTCTAATAAATAAGACAATTCATGCAAAGTGAATTTCTAATCAACATCAACTTAAATAACCATACAAAATTACCTATCACTCGAAGAATGCATGGGAAATAGTTTAGTGGCTTAACCAAGCTTAACGAATAAATGTGCACTGATCAAATGATAGTGAATTTTCTAAGTTAGACATACTAAACTCTGGCATACACTCACCTCAAAAGTTTTTTGTGTTGGTTTCCTTACAGGTGTCAAAATTTAATACCAAGTAATCTGACAAATATTGACATGGCAGCATCACTATAACAGAGAACTCAAATATCCTAACATAAGGATATACTTAAGCATTACTAAATTCCATGACCTTATAAATGTCTTTTAAATTTAGTAATATACATTTGTACATGTTTTGTATTTTTTTCCCCCAAAAATAATGCAAAATATAGGTTCTCACAATCTTAGTGATTAGCTGTCATTACTTACTTTAAACTTTCATTTCTTAATTCTGTACTGCCCTACAATTTCAAAGTTGACTGACTCACTCATTCACTCAAGAAAAACACTGTTGTTTTCCATTTATCTAAAAAGCTGAAATTGGACAAGATGATACATTTAGGGCAGTAGGTACCCACTAAGTATCCAATCCATTTCAATATTTAGGAGAAAAAAAAACCCTCAGTAGAAAAACTAAATGCCCTAAGATCTCAAAAATGCCTTTACAAATGTAACTGAAATTTAGTTAGGTTGTAGAGAAAACAAAAATTAATTGCACTAGCTTGAATTCCCCAATTCTGCCTTCCTTTTCACCACTCCTTTCTGCTCAGGTTCTCCTCTTAAAACACCTATGAGCATGGAACCCTAATTACCACAGACCTTAACATGGTTCACCACAACCAAACATGAGGAGCTGCACATATATGTATTTTAACATGTATTGAAAAATCATTTGGTAGATGATTTATTTATTGACCTTCTTAAATATAATTTAAGATATGAAATACATTTAAGTTCCTTCTAATGTTAAGGAAGAATACATTTTTTCAGTCTTATACTGAAATATTCTTAAAATCTAAACAATTTTCACAAGAAAAAAAAATACACTGCATTTAAGCGAGAGAAGCTGACTTATTCATGGTTATACGTCAAGTATTTCTTGGGTTTGAATCATAGCACAGGATTGCAAATATCCCATTTACTTAAAAATCTTGCATACTTTCACTTTAAGGGGAATAAAGGGCTGTCTTTTATATGCCACTAGCAAAATACCCGCGCTTCGCAGCCGTGAAGTACTGCTTTAAAATTTTTATTAAGAAGAAAAGTAAACCTTTTTAAACTGAGGGAAAATATACCAATAATTATTTGTTAAGGATCTCTTTGTATACCACGTTGTCAGTTCATCCCTCCAGTTGTAATATGACCAAGCTGTGCACGGAGCTTACTCTAGAGCAGGGGTAGGCAACGTCGGTCCTGGAGTGCCACAGTATGTGCAGGTTTTTGTTCCAACCCAGTTCCTTAACGAGAACTCAATTATTGCTGATGAAGCACATATTGCTTAAGTGACATTTTAATGCTTCATTTTAGTGGTCTCGCTTGTTAAGGTTCTCCAACCTTAATTGCTTATTTCAATCTTAAATTGCTGCATTCAGTGTTTTAGCCCTGCGGTGGGTTGGCACCCTGCCCGGGATTGGCTCCTGCCTTGTGCCCTGTGTTGGCTGGGATTGGCTCCAGCAGACCCCCGTGACCCTGTGTTCGGATTCAGCGGGTTGGAAAATGGATGGATGGATGGATTCAGTGTTTTAATTGCTCCTTATTAGCAATAAGATGTAAAAGACAAAGCAGCCAGCAGTTCTCCAGCTAGCTTTTTTCCAATTACATCTGTGTGTGTTCATCATGCACGGTTTGATTTAATAAAACACTTAATAGAAAAATGTGACAGACTGAAAATGATATGTTTTAGGCTTCAAATCATTTGGATGATATCCTTGGAAAGGAAAGAAATCTACGATATAAAAGCCTTACATTGCACAGACTAACAAGCCATAAAATTAAATAAGGTCTGAGATTGGCAAGGATTGGTTTCTAATTAAGCAATTGGGTTGAATGAAAACCTGTAGCCACTGCGGCTCACCAGGACCGACATTGCCTACCCCTGTTTTACATCTTATTGCTAATAAGGAGCAATTAAAACACTGAATGCAGCAGTTTAAGATTGAAATAAGCAATTAAGGTTGGAGAACCTTAACAAGCGAGACCACTAAAATGAAGCATTAAAATGTCACTTAAGCAATATGTGCTTCATCAGCAATAATTGAGTTCTCATTAAGGAACTGGGTTGGAACAAAAACCTGCACATACTGTGGCACTCCAGGACCGACGTTGCCTACCCCTGCTCTAGAGCATGCAACGTATAGTTGGCCATGTGAAAAGCAATCTTGCCTCAAATCAATGGCAACCTTTTGTAGGGTCTGTCCCCGAGACTTAATTGTCATTGCGAAGCAGAGCTTTACTGGAAATTGGAGGCGTTTGAATTGAAATGGGTTTCATCGATAACTTCGC
>NC_041400.2:150018011-150105511 GCF_900747795.2 Erpetoichthys calabaricus | reverse complement strand
TTGAAGACTTAAGTGCCAGCTTAACTGAAAAATTAAAGAAAACATACTAAGTTTTAAAACAAATCAGTTTTAACGGGAAAAGATGCCGACGAAAGAAGAGAAGCAGCGGGACGCTAGGGTGAAGAGCTGCTCATTAAGCAGCAAGCTCATCAACCTCTGAGCAAACGAATGGTAAACGTACAGAGAAAGAGGATAAATACTATGAATGGTCATGTCAAGTATATTCACTCCACGTTATCGTGCAGTGCACTGTTACTGGTATTTTGATAAAAGAATCTGAATAACATATAAGAAGCGTATAAATTATTAAACAGTAAAACATTAACATTTAAGAAGTAAAGATACATTGAGTACTACTGTAGTGCTTTCGGGTATAGTACATTTTTTGTTTGCCCATTACATGCATAAATGTATACATTTTTTGGTGTACCTACCCAAGAACACGCGACATGACCCGGCAGTTAAAAATTTATCGCTCCAGCAATTTTAACTCTGTCACAAAGTCATCTAATATGGTATTGCAAACGGCAGCGGGAGCGTTTCTATAAACTCAATTTAAACTTACTGTTTACACCGTGCTTTGAAGATGCATAGTATGCGACACGTGTTTCGCCGTAATTGTGGGCTCATTAGGAGTACACAGTCACTGCACTCCCTTACTGGAATCGATCCTCAGACGTAGAGGCGAAGCCCCTAACGTTGTGCTACGGCGTGTGGTTCGTTCATTTGACAGCATGTAGATCGGGGTAATTACATTGCAGGCATTCGTAGTCTGATTCACAATCTGATTGTATGGGTGGTTACCTACCAGGTAACGCTTGTGGTTGGTGAGCAAGTCGGCTAACTTCTGCCACGGTGCCCTCTTTCAGTTGCGAGAAGCAGATCATACAATGGTTGAAATAGTTTAATATATATAGCAAAATCACCACGCTTCGCAGGGGCGAATATGGTATTGCAAACGGCAGCGTTTCTATAAACTTAATTTGAAGTTACGGTTTATACCGTGCTTTGTTTCATATTCTTTTCCTACTTTATCAATTGTGTAATGTGTTTTTTGAACAGGTTTGATTCATGGAAGTGATCACTCCTGCTGCGTTCAGTCACTTCACGTGAGCCGCTCTCTTGTGTGATGTTGCGATGTCCACGGGTTTATTTAATGTTAGCTAAGACCCGGCAGTTAAAAGTTTCTCGCTACAGCAATTTTAACTCTGTTACAAAGTGATGCAAACTCTCGTTTATACCTCGTGTCTTCTCATTAAACTTGTATCTCACGAATATGGCATTGCAAACGGCAGCGGGACCGTTTCTATAAAGTTAATTTAAGGTTAGGTTTATACCGTGCTTTTTTATACCTCGTGTCTTCTCATTAAACTTGTATCTCGCGAATATGGTATTGCAAACGGCAGCGGGAGCGTTTCTATAAAGTAAATTTAGACTTACGGTTTACACCGTGCTTTTTTATACCTCGTGTCTTATGAAGATGCTTGTATGCGTCACTCACTCGCTTCTTATTGTTTCGCTGCCTTGTCAATTGTGTAATGAGTGTTTTCTTCAGCGCTCTTTGGGGCTCCTCCTTCTTTTCTACGTACTGAGTTCACAGTCAGTTCACGTGATTACGTGGGAGGCGTGATGACGCGACACGCAACTCAGTCTCCTACGGCCATCTTGCTGCCTTCCATTACAGTATATGGACAAAAAAGAGGTTCCAGTTATGACCATTACGCGTATAATTTTGAAATGAAACCTGCCTAACTTTTGTAAGTAAGCTGTAAGGAATGAGCCTGCCAAATTTCAGCCTTCCACCTACACGGGAAGTTGGACAATTAATGATGAGTGAGTCAGTGAGTCAGTCAGTCAGTCAGTGAGGGCTTTGCCTTTTATTATTATAGATTATAGAAATAAAAATACATGATTCATGCAAGCTTTGAGAGCATGATGTTAAAATGTGCCTATAATCCAACATCAGTTGGGTGAATGACAAAATGTTTTGCTTTTCAATACAGAAGATTTGGTTTTCTGGGCCCTGAAGAAGACATTCTTCCTTGAACGCATTGGCCAGATCTACGCCTTGCATCATATAAGCAGGTTCTGAATCCAGTGATACTTCTTATGTTATGTCTATCTAGGTAGGATTCATGATGTATTCTTTTTGATAATTATTGTAAACCATTAAGACTGATAGTTCTTCCAGTTGGCTCATACAGCTTATTAATTTTTTCCATTATTGTTTCTATTGTTTACTGTATGATTATACTGTATACACATTTTTATTTTTGTTTTTGTATAGTATTTACAATATATTCACTTTGTATTTTTGTATGGTCCATTGGCATGTGTAGAATATCAATGCAAGTTTTTTTTTGTGTGTGTGTTTGGTAATTTTGTTGTATTACACATGGGATACTTAATTTGGGCTTATAACTAGTTTTTGGGGGAACATTTTATTTTTCCATTGTTGTTGGCACTTACATAGCCAGAACTCCAGGCAGTATTGGAAATTAAGGTTAAAGCTATCATATGTGATAATGTACTACCTTAATTTAAGACAATTAAAATGACAACAAAAGTTGATCAGTGATCTTTGCGAGCTGGAATGTCAAAGGTCTGAATCACGAATTAAAGAGGAAGAAAGTATTCTTTCATCTAAGAGGTCTAAACACCAAGACAGTATTTTTTTACAGGAGACTTGCTTAATTAGAAAGGATCAGAAAACTAGAGGTGTGGGAATCTTAATTCATAGGACAATTTAATTTACAGTATCAGGTATGGTATGTGATGGGTAATTTATTAAATTGTAAAGTGATTTTGATAAATATCTATGCACAAATTTGGATGATAGAGACTTCAAAACATATTTGCATCCATTCCGAACTTGAACTCTCATAAAACTAATGTCCAGAGACTTTATGCTTTAAATTCAGACCTGGATAGGTCTTCAACTACAGGGGGATAACATCTAACACTGCAAAAATAATCACACAGATTTTAATTGATCATAACTTATAAGACCAATGGGAATTTCTAAATCCATACTTAAGAGCATATTTCTTCTTCTCACCAGTATATCATTGCTACTCAAGAATTGATAATTTCTTCATAGATAATTTTTTCTCCCCCCTAGATCAAATCTTGCAACTATGACACTATTGTTATTTCCAACTATTCCCCTCAGATCACTATGCCCCACATACTCATCTCGCAACTGGCATCTTAACCTCCTGCTATTAGCGGACGAGAACTGTACAGAATTTATATCCAAGCAAATTGATTCTTTTTTAAAGACAAATGCATCCTCATAGGTTTCTGCAGGAATACTCTGGAAAACTCTGAAGGCATTTTTAAAAGGACAGATTATCTAATATTTCTCCCACAAAATAAATCTGAAACCAAGAAGGCCTCAGACTTAATCAGAGAATTTACCAGAATAGATCAAGAACACTGTCTCCAAAGAGGCACTTTTTAGGAAAAGACAGGCTTGTCAATCAGAAGTCAACCTCTTGACAACAAAAGAAACAGAACAACTCATTTTTAAATCACAGCATCATTACTATGAAAACAGATAGAAGGCTAATAAGATCTTAACTCAACAAATCCACACGCAGGAAGTTTGCAATGCAGTATCAGTAATCACCAACACAGACAGAGATAAAATCATTGACCATAAAAAAAAATGCACACACTTAGAGACTACTATAAGTCCTTATATTCTACTCAAGATTAAAGAATACAAGACACAATCTAATGTGTTTTTGATGCATTACAGATGCCACAGTTAGGTTTATCCAATTCCTTTGCACTGAGAATATCTCTGACACTATCTGAATTACTCAATGCTATAAACTCACTTCAGAGCAGGAAAGCACCAGGTCCTGAAAGCTACCCTGCTGAATTTTATTTAAAAAATTCAATTAAAGTTAGCTCCCCTTTTATTAGCAACATTTATAGAAGCCAGAGACAATAAAATTCTACCTCAAACTTTTCGCCAAGCATTAATTAACGTTTTTCCTAAGAAAAATAAGGACTTATTACAATGTGCATCATACAGAGCAATCTCGCTTTTGAATAAGTTCTTGCTAGAAGGATTGAGAGTACTCCCTTCGGTAATATGACAAGACCAAACCGGATTTATTAAAGGTAGACACTTACCTTCCAATCTTCAACGCCTATTAAATGTAATATATTCACCCATAAAGTCTAACACTCCAGAGATCTTATCATCTTTGGATGCAGAAAAAGCATTTGATATGATTGTATAAATTTGAGTTTGGCCCGAACATATATGCATGGATCAGATTGTTAAATACCAGTCTTGAAGATTCAGACAGCTTTTTTTTTTATAATATTTGAAACCATTTTAAAGTCACTTCCTTTTAAAGATCACATAGTATAGTGGTAAAAGGATCTCACACAAAACATTTCAAAAAAGGAGTGGAAGACAGCCATGCACAAAATTCACTCTAGCTCCATATGTGCAAAGCATTCAATTATTGAACTTAAAATCTTTCATTAAGCACATCTGTCTTGTTTTAAATTGTCTAAAATGCTTCTAGGGAAAACCCAACCTGGGAACATTGCAACCAAGCTCCAGCCTCACTAGGCCACATGTTTTGGGCATACACCATATTAACATCATTCTGGGCAAAATATTTTTAAATGCCTTTCAGACAGCCTTGGTGACACAATCACTCCTAATCCATTAATAGCTGTGTTTGGTATACTCCCAGATGGGCTTAAAGTGGAGAAGGACAAAAAGTGTAATTGCCTTTACTTCATTATTAGCACTTAGAGACTTATCTTGCTCAACTGGAAGAATCCTAGCCCCCCGCTTAAGTCAGTGGGCAGCTGATGTTATATACTATTTGAAATTGGAAAAAAACAAAATTGTCACTTAGAGGATCTGCTTTAAAAAGTTTAAAACATTTTAAAAACCTGGCAGGATCTAATCAGTAACATTTTAGAATAAGCATTTATAACAGTGAGAAGACATTCTTTTACTACTCTCAAAGTTTTACTCTGGCTGTTGGCCTTCCTCTCTTTCTCATGGGTGAGGGTTGAACGGAATTTAGTTTTTGTTAAGTTTGACTTGATTGTATGGAATGCTACATGCTTTTAATAAATTAAAATTAAATAAATAAAAAATAAATAAAATTATAATATATATATATATATACACAGTGGAATCTCGGTTCACAACCATTATTCGTTCCAAAACTCTGGTCGTAAACCGAACCAATTTCCCCCATAGGATTGTATGTAAATACAATTAATCCGTTCCAGACGGTACAAACTGTATGTAAATATATTTTTTTAAAGCAGAAATATAGTTAATTACACCATAGAATGCACATCGTAATAGTAAACTAAATGTAAAAACATTGAATAACACTGAGAAAACCTTGAACAACAGAGAAAACTAACATTGCTGCAGTTCGCGCTATAGCCTTACGACCCGATCGCTGATTAAACGCTTTTCTTTTTTTAAAGTTTTAAGCACAGGGGAAAAAAAATGGAACATTTGAACAAATCCGAACTTTATTTAAAAACCAACCACAAGCAACCAAGAAAGTAACATTGCAGCAGTTCGTGCTATAGCCTTACAACCCGATCGCAGGGAAAAAAAAGAACATTTGAAAAATCCGTAATACAAAAACTAACCATAAACCACCAAGAAAACTAACCTTGCATGAGTCGAGTTCTGGCATGAAGTGAGGAGGGTGAATGACTGGAGTGAATGGGTGGAGAGGAGGTTACAGTGCTTAGAAGCCATGGTTAAACTGCAAAAGCACACGAAATACTGTACAGCACAAAGAGTTCACAGGTAAAGCACGCACGTCTGACTGAGAACAATGAACAGGGAGAGGCTGAACACGTGCTTAAATACAGCAATTGGCGTGTACGAACCGAAAGGGAAATGAAACAGAGCACAAAGAGTTCACAGCGAAAGCACGCACGCAAGCACGCACGTCTGACCGAGAAAAATGCAACACATGCGGAAATCATCAGCGCGCATAAACCGAAAGGGAAACTGCCTTGTTCGTATACCGAGTGTGTGGTCGTGAACCGAGGCAAAAGTTTGGCGAACTTTTTGGTCGTAAACCGATTTGTACGTGTACCGAGACGTTCACGAACAGAGGTTCCACTGTATATCTGTTTTGGGTTCTGCTTACTTTATCTTTTGGTAATTTTCCCAGTAAGTGTTTTTTTTTTTTTTTTTAATATCTTTTGTATGTTTGTGGTAGTGGTTGTTCCTTTTCAATACAGAGCCATACACAGATGCAATAAAATAAGGGAAGCTACACCTGTATTCTAAGTTTTGTTATAAACACGACTACAAATGTCTGTTCAACTATTCGTTTTCTGACCGATGTACCCAGGTCAGGGTCACTGCGAGTCCATAACAATCCCAGCAGCACTGGACATAAGACAGGAATTAATTTATAAAGCACACTTAAAATGACCAGAGGCTGATCAAAGTGCTGTACAGAGTAAAAACCTAAGATAGAAAACTGTAGAAGATAGAAACAACAAAAATAAAACGGTAAAAAGAGTTCTGCACTTAAAAGTTTAAGACCAAAATAACTATTGTACTTCAGAGTATTTATGTTCCTAGGGGATGTATGCCAAGAGAAAAACACTGAGAATCCCCTGGTTTAGGCTAAAGACGACTTAAGCTAAGTCTTCAAAATAGTATAACGTGTCGATAAAGTAATCACTCAAGACACTGGTGAAAAATTAAAGTGCAACTAAGACAATGACACTTTCAATACTAGTCAATACCAACATTTCAATTTTTTTTTTTCTAAATTTTGGAGTGTTTAGTACCAAATGACATTGTAGTACTACATACACGTGTGACTACACAGACAAATTAATCCAGAAGGCACAGTAATACATGTAAAAACATGAATAAAAACTACATATAAAAATGCCTCACAGCTGTGATAATACAGCACCGCAGACATTGAAAAGAAAAACAGAAGTCATGTCTGGAATTGCTTTTCTTCAAGGCAGGAAATTTCAGTGCATTACTCCAGGAATCAAAAAGCCAAATCACATACACAGGCTTCCGTTACTGCCACTTTTATGCTATTACAGATTTATTTCAGAAATGGTTTTTGCGTGCCTTGTGAGTGCAATGATGCGACTGATCAGAGGAGAGTTTTAATCATTCAACTTTTCAACTGTAGTGTCATGAAGTTGTAAGAGGAAACAAAATGATGACGTGATTAAGCATTTCTTAATACTGTGTCTATACAGACCCTAAAAATGAACAGAGACTTTGCGCTCATTCTCTGATTAAGTCAAACATGTGCACAGATGTGTGTTTAAGCATCCTATATTTAACTGGGTTATGAAGTTAATGGAGGAAACATCGCATGCACCATTCGCTGTTATGCATACAGGACTGTGCAAACTATACAGCATTGCAAACAGAAACAGCTGGAGCAAGTAAATAATCAAGGGAAGTTTGAGGTGAATTAGCATTGCTTACCTACACTGGCAATAAAGTAAGCTGCTCCATTTGTTAATACCAAAATTAAGTGTATTTTGTGCATAAAGCATTGGGATTATTCCAGTTAGCAAGACAGACAAAACGGCACACTTTATTGCTAAATATGGATATTCAAATGCTAAATTTGTGTTATCTGGTTTTGGAACCAAAATGCAAAAGCATTTGAATAATCCCTAAAATGTGACAAATGTAGTGAAAGCACATATGATATACAGTATTTGAAAGGGACACTGATGAGAGTAATACAGTTTACCAGTTACTCTGCAGATCCAGTTAATGTTCTACTTCTGGACTCGTACAATAGCTAAGCAATAACAACGTCTGATCACTCATACTGTATGTGGCTAGATACTTTGAAAACAGCACAACAAAGAGGAGTTTAATGTAAAGCCGACAAGATTTATTTCAGTGGTTTTTATCCAGGACACTCACTCAGCCTCATGAAAGCCCCAATCAGAGCCTCCACTGACTCTACGAAGATCACCGCATCGTCAGCAAAGTCAAGATCAGTGAATCGGTCTTCACCAACAAAAGCCCCACAGCGGCTGGACCCCACGACCCTAGCCAACACCCAGACCATGCAAGCATTGAACAGAGCACAGAACCACAGAGTCAACTGTGAAGAATGCAAGGGTACTGCCTCCACTGTGCACAGCACCCACAGTACAAGTATATAGGCCAGAAAGGTCATACAGCAACTTTGAGAGGATCCTGTGAAGACTCAGGATATCAACAGAGTCAAAACGCTTTACAAAAATAGACAAAGGCTGCAAAGAAACTCTGCTGGTATTTGTGTTTGCCCTCCATGAGAACCCTCAGTGCCAGGATGCAGCCAGAGGTAGACTTCTTAGGTGTAAAACCAGACTGCTCCGGTTGCTGCTAGGTGAGGAAGTGACCTATTGAGGATGATCCTATCAAGGTCATTACCCAGTACCAAGAGCAGTGTTATTCCCCTCTAGGTGTCGCAATCCAGGTTATCACCCTTCCCTTTCCAGATAAGGACAACAAGTCCCGTTTTCCAGTCAATTGGGGTGACGCCCGTCTCCCAAATGGAAGCAAAGATTGCTTGCTATGCCAGCAGGAAAGCCTTACCACCAGCCAGAAGAAGTTCACCCCAGACACCACAAATCTCTGTAAACTTCCCTACCTTCAGGTGGTTTACCACCTATGCAATCTCTGAGATTGGAGAATCAATCTGCGTGCTTCGATATTTGATGAAAGCTTCGAAGTGGTGAAGCAAATCGAACTTAAATGCTGGCATGTAAATGTCTTTATGGTGCTTTTCTTCTATTTCTTGCACATGCAATGCAAGCCTTGCATAATCCCCATGGTAATAACGCAACACCTTTACAACAGCATTAGAATGAAAATTTTAGTTTTTAACATCTCTCTTCCCTCAAATCACAACACAGTGAAACCGGACGTTTTCTTCCCTTGATGATTTCTTGCACTGAAACCTGGTGGAATCCTCCAGATTTACTTAAAGTACATAAGCAAGTATAGACAGTACACTGTTTGTATAACGGCAGTGTCCTCAAACTCATGTGTCGTGTAGTGTGAAGTATATCCCAGGCCTAACTGACAGGAGTGGAGATGGCCTTCAGGTATTCAGTTAAACAGACATGACCATGATGTTTCAGTCTGCCTTTTCATAAGTTTCAATTATGTTAACTATTTTACACCAATGTAACACAAGCAATTAATCCATCCTTTAACAAGCAATACCTATGATAGCAACAAAAAAACTGAGTAGGTGAAAACATATCAAGTGAGTGTTTTGAAGGATAAACTAAGAATAAGCTGGAAAGTAGCTCATAGTTGCCAAAGTCAGTTATGTTAAAAAAAGCACATCTTTTAATAGAAGAGAATTTCAGATAAAGCAGAAAATTCATAAATTCAAAAATAACTCTGGAAAAACAATGCAATTTCTCATAAAAAAAGTCCTAAAGCCACAACAAAACACTTAGACATATAAAAAGAACTTCATTTGTTCAATTGATTATTCTGCCCGTATACTGTTATACTACTGACACAAAATTATGAAAACTAGTTATCTCATGATCCATGCTCACATCTTAACATACTGAAGATTTTACTTTGGCAAGAACAATGTACAAAAAAAAAAAACCCACCTGCCTCTGTCATTGACATCTTATGATCAAACCTGAATTTCACAAAGAAAATTTCACATCAAACACTCTCATAAGGTGCTTTACAATCTAATACAATATAAAAATACAAATCAAGAAAACATCTTAAAAGAGCAAATTTTAAAGAACATTTACTAGAAGGTGCCAAGTGATTAACAAGTCTTCCACTAAGAATGCTGAAATATCTACACACTTCAGATACAAGTGTTTGATGTTAAACGAAAAGTTCAGTATCTTTCAAGTTGTATGTTTGTTTTTCTACAATCATGGTATATTAAAGTAGGACTCTGTTTTATTTTATAACAGTTTAATCTGGCATATTTTATAAAAATTTTAAAAAAAAACAAAAAAAAAAACATCCCTCTCTTGCATCTGTGGAGTTTATGGGTACTGAGGGCCCACAGCCTTAAAATATACCAAATACATCCACTTGTTTAACCCAAAAATGTTACTGAGTATTGATACGCATCTTGAGATTACACACATATTTCAAAACAGTGCATCAATGTTGTTTTAAGAAAGGGGAAAAAAAGCAAACCATTGTTGTGAGATTCAATACATTTTAAAAGAGACCAGCAGTACACTTTACTTCGCCACTCCTGTTCCTCCATGGCACCCTTCTGCCCAGGGGTATGGATTCACCTTAGATGCCTATACCCAGAAATGAATTGCTGTTTGTGTTCTATAGAGAAGTAAACAATAATAACTGAAAAGTCACACAATTGCTTATTTACTTTCATTATACAGAATTCTATTATTTTGCAATGATGTTGCCTGCTGCCGCTAGACTGATATTACAATGTGTGCTTCAGTGAGAGAAATTATTCAGCATGTGCATAACACACCATCATAAGAACTGAACAGATATTAGATAGATAGATGGTTCTCTGTATTTTCGTAATCTGCTTACCCAGGGGAGGGTTGCAGAACAGTTTCCTTCACTGTGAAACAGTAGCTCACCCACGACACCATTCAGTAATAAAATAATCATAATTCCCCCCCCCCCCCCCCAATCCATCTTTCAACCCACTTATCCAGGTAAGGGTCACAGAGCAGCTGGAGCCTATGCATGGACAAGGCACCAGTCTATTACTGAGCAAAACACACACACAAGCCACTTTAGCAATACCAGTTCAACAAAGTCTAATCAGGTTCAAGTTTAAAAAGTTGTTGTTTTAACATAGGCAGAGAGGTAGTGTAGAGCTGTCATTCCTGCCTTACAGCTCCAGTTTCTGCATGGAGTTTCCATGTTCTCTCCATGTATTTATGGATGAATTGGTATCAGTGACAGCGACATTTACTCATTCAAACACACCTTAGCATATCCTTAGCATGAGCAACTCTCCATGCCTTAATCAAGAATTGGTTGTCTGCTTTATCACACACTGTGCCTTTTTCCATTGAGTTTTTTTTTTTTTTTTTTTATTTTAAATTGTTTATGCCTAAGACACGCCATGAAAAGTGTGACATACAGGTGGCTTGGATCTTAAAAAAAAAAAAAAAAAAAAAAAATCTAAGGCTTTTATTAAAAATTAAATGCAATTTAATCAGTTCAGATTTATCAATATGTTTAAAATAATATAACTACTACGTGTGCTTTGTAATGGGCTGGGGTAATAGTACTTCGAGGAAATGGTACCAAAAATCTGTGATAAAAATTATTATTTCCAATTTACATTTTCTTGTTCAAGCATGCCTTAGAAATGCAGAGGACAGGCTTTCTTACATCAAAACTTTTGCTTTAAGAACTGTCAATGTGCTCAGCATTATAAAATTTTATTTTTTTTCCCCACTAATAAACACAAATGATGGAATTTAAAATTTCTGGTGTATAATCATGTATGAGTCGGCACGGTGGCGCAGTGGTAGCGCTGCTGCCTCGCAGTTAGGAGACCTGGGTTCGCTTCCCGGGTCCTCCCTGCGTGGAGTTTGCATGTTCTCCCCGTGTCTGCGTGGGTTTCCTCCGGGCGCTCCGGTTTCCTCCCACAGTCCAAAGACATGCAGGTTAGGTGGATTGGCGATTCGAAATTGGCCCTATTGTGTGCTTGGTGTGTGGGTGTGTTTGTGTGTGTCCTGCGGTGGGTTGGCACCCTGCCCGGGATTGGTTCCTGCCTTGTGCCCTGTGTTGGCTGGGATTGGCTCCAGCAGACCCCCGTGACCCTGTGTTCGGATTCAGCGGGTTGGAAAATGGATGGATGGATAATCATGTATGACTATTTAAGGGAATGATGGTTTTCTTGGTACAAACATTTTCTGGGAAATAGCAATTCCCTAGTTACCAATTTTCTAAATTCTCTTACTGTAAGTCAGGGTCATGGAAAGCTGCTATCAATTCTATCATCATTGAGAGCAAGGCAGAAATCAATTAGCCTTGACCCTTTTTGCAGTAGAAATGTCAAGAGACACTTTAAACACTAATTTGTCTGATTAAACACTGGCTATAAAAGGTGTGTCACAATATCATTTAGCCTATCCACTTACCCCAAGGTAGTAACTGTGTTTGGTGTTTACTACTCATTGCTTCTCACTGTAGTAAAGGCAGTTTTCTATACATTTTCACACACATGGCCGATTTTTGACTTATCAATTTTATTTGGATGTCAAACTGTGCTAAACACACATGGGTTTAGTATATTGTGATTTGAAGCAGCTAACAGTGCTTACTAAAACCCTTAACCCATCCAATACAAATCCATTCATGATTCATATATTTTTCAAAATGAAACAAAGTAAAAGACTTCTTTCTACTGGGTGAATTTTTATATTTGAAATCTATGTAGGAACCATGCTTTGATTAAGTTTTGTCTTTTTATCCATACTTAAGTTGGTTGCCCAATAAGCCATATCAATAAAAACAATGAAGCTAAGCTAAAAATGAGAAACCTTCCTCAAAAGGATTGTCATATTTAATGTAGTAAATGCCCTAGTGATTTAGGTGTACTTTTTATGTAAACAATAAGGAATCAGTTTGTGCATCTCTGCATATAATACTTTACAATGAATATGAATATTAATCAGCTTATTTGTTCTTTTTACATAATAAAACAACTGGCGTCCCAGTTTTATATTAATGCCAGCAAAGCATATTGATGGTCCTTACAGGAGGTCATCTAACAAAGGTAAAAGAATCTTAACAACATACAAAAATTGTATCAGAGTGTGGTAAATGTTACAAGAAACACAATGTGTCAACATGAAGGGACTTGCAAAAGTAGCTTTTCTGCTTCTACGATTCACTCAGTCTCACCCCATCCCCTTTATTTGTGAAGGCACATTGCAGTTTATAGCGTTTACTAGAAATGTTTAACTAAAAGTATTTAAACATTAATTGGTGGTTGAACTGAAATCTGTGTGCATTTTCTGAAGAAAAATACATATATATTGTATACTCATTTTATATACAGTATGTGTTTGTGATTTATATTTGCACTCCATAAAGCACACTATACTGTACCATCTCTTACAATTCACTTAACAAGTTTTCATTTTACAATTTCTATTGGAAAGGATTTCAATTGTGGGTGGCAAAAGTCACAAGCACCAAAACAACTGGATCACTTAACCTGAACAAGTGTATGCCCATTTAAAAGGGGCATCATGTTCAGTATTCACATGGTACCATGACATCATTGCTATTATCAATAACAATATAACATCTGAAACCTGGGCAAAAATGTATTACTCTAATTTTATGATTCAACCCTATTCAGATTCACTTTTATCATGTTTACTGAACTATTTTAAGAGCATACCTAAAAAGAACTTCACTAACAGCAAGCTTACTTCAGAATATAATATGTTCAAAATGGTAACTTTTCCATTTTTTCAGAACAGAATAAGAAATTACTTTTTCTGTTACTCATTGATATCAGGAACTCTGGCAACTTGACTCTGGTGTTTAAGTACATCACAAATAGTATGTGTGTGACCTGGAGTAAAAGAAGACTAGAAACACGGATGATAAAAAACAAAAAATAACTAATGCAATATAATGCTATAAAATATAACTCACCGACCAGAACCTCTAAACTCACCCTGATTAGCAAAAGAGGAAGTGTGCTGGCCATCTTCACTCTCTGACATTTTTTTCACTCTTCTTGGCCTCTAAACTTGTAAAGAAATGTTAGCCTCTTGGATAATTTAAGAAAATGGGGTCATTAATAACCTCCGAGGTTTTCCATCAGAGCTCAGGTAATCAGGACTATGAAGCACACAGGTATTTAACATATTAGTTACATATTTAGAACATACAAGGGGGTACCAGAATTGGAAAAAAAAAAATTGTTTTAATAATTTTTACTTATTGAAAATTTAGTCTCCTTCTTAAGTACTCTCCATGTGAATGAATGCACTTCTCCCAACAGTTTTCAAACTGGTGGAAACATTTTTAGAATTGCTGAAGAGGTACGTTGTCCTCTACCTGCAGTAATTTTTCTTTGACTTCCTCCACGGTACAAAAAAAAAAAAAAAAAAAAAAAAAAAAACGCTTTCCTTCAAGTTTTTTTCATATGCGGGAACAAGTAAGAGTCGCACAGAGCAAGATCAAGTGACATTTCCCCTCATTTGAAACACTAAAACCACTAGTAGACCTGTGTTTTACTTAATGCTTCCTCTTTAAAAGCAGTTTCAAGCATCACTACAGTTTCAGCAGCTGTTTTTCCTAAGAGAAAACAATTTAACGTAGACTCGCTGATCTTTATGATCAACCATCACAGAAATCACAGAACACAATTAATAAGCACAAAGAAAAACGGACATGGAATGCCATACGAACAATACAGAGCAACAGCACTATGCTACACCTACCAGTGAAATTCGCAACTAAGTCTAGATTGCGCGCCAGGTACAGATTCCAGTTATTTTTGGGTACCCCCTCATATAGGCACCCAGGACTATCTGACTTGCCAAAAGGCAACAGGACTCAAGTATTACACTCATGAGGAATGCCATGACATTTAGTGGTTTGTTGGTATAAACTGGCCTTCTTCCTTTCTTAGGAGACTACATTTCTTTAATGTGGGAAATGACATCCTTCACATCTTATATAACTCTGTGATGGCCGGTGCAATTGTCTATGCTGTGGTATGCTGGGCTGGTATCATCACTTCAAGAGAGGCTCACTGAATCAATAAGCTAATTAAAAGGGCAAGCTTAATTATAAGATGCACTTTGGAGTTGCCCACTATGAGGCATTCTGTTGTGCACTGTAACTAATTTGTAGTCCTGGTAGGTTGTTCCTTATCCTGAGCCTTTGTTTTTAAAAAAGAGGGTATAATATTTTGTCTCATTTGATATTTAATTAAAACTGTATTAAAACAGATATTTAACAGTCATTATTATGGTAGGTAAGCAATCAAACATATTGTTAATGAAGTACCTGGCCTGCACAAGTTCAGTAGTTGCCTAGGGAGCCCTGTCTGTATCTTGTTTTTAGAACAGAAACCCAATATCTATTGTCAACCGTGACTGATCTGAGAAAAATATCCAAGCAACATAAGCTTTCAGGTCACGTCTGAATACACATACTAAAACCTGCATAGCTTTCATAAGTAGTTTAAAGGAAAAATTAACATCTGCACTTTTACTTAGATGTATAACAAGTGACAGATCAAATATTAACAAAAGAGGGTCTTACTAATCATGGATAGCCAATTACCTATTAAATTATACTGGCCTGAAAGATTTTACAAGGTTAAAATTAAGTACAAGATACTACCTTGACACTACTATCTTACCTTTACAACTTCAGAAGAATTAATTATACTAATCTAAATTTTTCTTGTTCAACTGAACTCTGCTTGTCAGAGATGTTTACCAATGTGAATTACAATTGATGAAAAACACAAATTGCCTTATGAAATATTGAGGACATTTATACAATTGAAGGATAAAAATACTAGGTGTGTTAAATATGCAAACCTAGCTTTGTTAACTTTAAAATATACTTATTAGTTAAGTGCACAAGAATGTTTAACAATATTTAAAATTCCAGTTTCAACTCAATTTCCACTACTGGACAACTGTCTTAGGTGAGGGTGGGCAAGAGTCGACATTACTTCTAGTAGTAAAAGGTTTATGGTAGTCCAGTTGAATATATGTTTGTGTAAATAGATTTGTTCTGAAGCACACCACTTATACTACAAAAATTAGTGTATTAACTTAAATTACTTTTGCTTTTTGTTTCGTTTCTTGGTGCAAACAGAACTGTATGCAGGTTAATAACCAGTTTCTTGGTTTTGCTGAGGTTGACTTTCACTGCACCAAACAGCCTCTATGTCCTGTCACTACTCAGAGTGGATATAGAGGTGGTCCACTTATACAAGCACAGTACTTAGTGGTTCACATTAATGATAATTTGGACTGGACTTTGAACACAGAAGAACTATATAAGAAAGGACAGACCAGGCTCTTTTTCCTTAGGAGACTGTATTCCTTTAATGTGGGAAGAGACATCCTTTTCATCTTGTATATCTCTGATGGCCGGTGCAATTTCTACACCGTGGTGTGCTGGGCTGGTAACATCACTTCAAGAGCGGCTCAGTGAATCAATAAGCTAATTAAAAGGGCAAGCTTAGTTATAAGACACACTCTGAAGCCCTGAGGTAGTAGCAAAGGAGAGAATTAAAACAAAACTGAGTGCCATTATGAACAATGCTGTACTAACACAGAGTACTTTCAGCCAACAAATTATTCAGCAGAAGTGTGTGAACGCAAACTGCTGGGGCTTCTTTTTACCAACAGCAATGTATCTATATAATGCCTAACTGACTGTGACAGCCAAGTCAGCACTTTTTTTCTTTTGAATTTTCTTGCTTTATAGTGTGGCCACCAGGGGGACCTAGAGAGCCCCAACCAAGAAATATCTTATTTATACCAAGCACCTTTCCAATAATCACCTCTCCAAAATAAGCCACAATTATTCAAAACAAATTAATTCCTCCTCTCCACCTCCTGCTGACTGTTGCCCGGTTCCTCCTGACTCACATTCAAGTAAGGAAGTGGGCTTCCTTTTGAACCAGACGACATGTGATCTGCTTCCGGTCTCCTGGCCAGGTCGTCCAGAGCGTTTCCAGGTTGTGTGGAAACCAGGGCAGTCCTCTCCAGAAAGCTCCCTCTGGTAGTTCCCAAAGACCCCAACAGGCCTGCATTTCCAGACTCCAACTCCCATGTCACCCTGTGAGTGTCTGGATTAGGTTTAGGTCAGAGGGACACTGCCTTCTGTTGTGTGGGGGAATGATTTGTTCCCAATGAGCCCATTCTCCTGTCCCTTCCATTATGGCCTCCTGGCCAGGCACAAATCTGTCGTTTATACCAGTCAAGATGCCTGTCCTTCCTCTCTGGTACTTATAATAGTCATTCTGGTGTGTGTTCAGGCCAAAGTGTGTGTATTATTTTTTTTTTTTTTTTTTTTTTTTTTTTTTATACACAGGGGGAGCCAAAAATAAGTACCACATTTAAAACATTTATTCTACAAAAATGCTACAGGATAAAACAAATTTCATTACGACACAAGAAAGGGTATACAAAATAGATTTTTTTTCCACTGTGTTTTAAAAATTATGTCTTCATGGTGGTGGCCATCATTAGCGATACACTCTGAGACAATTTCTGAATGCTCACATGACTCGTTCAGCCATTTCAAGGAGAATAGCGTCCTTGAGGGTTTCAAGGTTTCAGGTCAGTGTATGTATACCGTCGACCTGAGATAGCCCTGTGACGATGCGGGTGCAATTCCAAGCTCCCATCTTCTGTCTGGGAGCCCTTGAACCCTGCACCATCGGTAATGTTACCGATGAGCTCGCAGTGAGGCACAATGATGGAGCAAGGGAATGGTGTACAAAAGTGCCAAGCGCTTTTATTTAAAACAACAATCAAAAACAATGTTCAAATAAATAAAGTGCAGTACTTCAAAAGTCATTAAATAAATAATCCAATAAAACAAAAGTGACAAGTGGAGGTTAAAATCCATTAGAAAAAACAATCCTTTAAAACAACGAGGTTAAAACAATGCAGAAAGCAGTTTTTTATTTGGCGTTTCTCCTGCTTCTCCCATCAGGGCCCCGCAAAAGGAGTGTCGCCCTCTCAGCAGCTGACCTTTTCTCCGCTCGACTGGTCTGGAGGCCTCCCGATCCCTGGCTTCGGTCATGCACTCAACACAGACCGAGATTTGGTTTCCTTGACGACCAGGACGCTCACATCAAGGACTTCACCCACCAAGCCTCCCGACTCCCACTGCCTTCACGGCCTTACGCGGCCTGTCGTCCTTCAACTGGTCACTCCAGCTCCTTGCTCGCTCAGCTGTAGCAACCACTTCCTTCTGCCACCGAGTGTTGGCCAAACACCCTTCTTGGGGCTCACCTTCCAGCACTCTCTCTCTCACACACATACAGTTCGTACGGTCTGGAACAGATTAATTGCATTTACAAACAATCTTATGGGGAAATTACGTTCAGGTCGCGACCAAATCGGGTCGCGTCCAGAGTTTTGGAACAAATCACGGTCATGACCAGAGGTACCACTGTAATGTTCTGAAGTAACAGTGACCATTGCTCCCCCACTCCTCAAGAAAGTAAAGGCCTACAATGGCATATTCTGCAACGGCACACCAAACTGCAACGTGCTCACTGTACAGGGGTCTCTGATGAAGTTCACGAGGGTTGGTTTTATCCCAATAGCAAAAGTTTTGCTTACCATATATAGTTAGTCTTGAAACCTGAAAAAAAAAAAAATCATAAAAAATCAGACCCCAACTTATACACCCGTTCAAAAATTTTTTTTTTTTTTATTTATTTATTTTTTTTTACATCTTCTTGCTTCCTCCAATCTCGCACTAGTTTCTCAGACACATTGAATTTTGTTGCAGCAGTGCAGTTACCAATTTCTTTCGCCATTTCAATGACTTCTAAATTTAAAACCAGCTTCATATTTTCTTCTCATCAAACGCTCCATCCTAGATAAGGGATGCTCTTACGATAAAGGTGTACGAGGGTGTGAGACACAAAAAACATAAAACAGTGTAGACGTCGGTTCGGAATAGTTTGGGTATTAACATGTGATCACGTAGGCACAATACATAGAAAAAAAGGCAGTGTGCTCCGTAGTTACTCTCTCAGGTGGGCATTAGCATATCATAATCTGAGTTGAGTTTTCCGCATTCGACTTATACGACCGACATTATAAAATACCGGAAATCATATGGTAAAAATCAAGCCCCGACTTATCCACGGGAGAACTTAAACGCGAGTATATATGGTATTTACACAAAAATTCAAATGTGCTTCATCGCTGCACATGACAATGGCATCTTCATGAGCAGTTTGCAGAATGTTTCCGCAGAACTCTCTATGGCTCTCCCAGTCTCTCTCAGTGACTTCCTGCACTGCCATCATTTTGCATGGATGGAAATTAAAGTCCTCATGCAAAATCCTCCTCAAAAGACATGTTGGAAATGCCCAAGACAGAAGCATGTTTGCATGCTGAACGACTTTGAGACTGCAAAATTTATGCCCTTACAGCTTGGAGGTTTTCAGACGTTCATACAGTCCGATGACAGCCTGAAGATTTTCTGTTCAATGTTGTACCAGCCTGTCTAAATTTAGCCATCCACTGAAGAATTGTTTTCCTATTTGACTGTGTGCTTGAATGTGCCCTATGCTGATGAGGTGCCAGTTCAGGGTTTGCCGTTGTATTGAGCCAAATGCTGGCAAATTGAGTTGCATTAAGCCAGAGCCCACCACAAGACGAAAGACCTCGGGATCCCCATTACCCACCCCCCAGGCAGACACATGGTCCAGTCCCAACCTCCAGAAATGACCGTCTATCTGCCACAGTCAGGTGCTATGTGGATGTCCTCTTGCCTTGGTCCACCCAATCGGTTCCTCAACAATTAGAATCCTCTGAGCCAGATCACCCTCCGGGAAATTGCACCACATGGCCGTAATGTCATTAACAGACATTCCCTCACAGTGTGCCTCACTTGGGATTCCATGTGAAACCGCTTATTCAACACAAAGTTTAACCGGCGGTACCCAAGGAATCTTCTAAGAGACACAGTTCTGAAGAATTCTAGTCTGTCGCAGGTCACTGGATGGTGTCCACGTTTCAAAACCATATAGCAAAACAAAAAGCACCAGGACTCTAAAGACTTGGACCTTCGTCCTTTTGCAAAGATATCGGGAGCACCACATACAGTACCTCTTTTCCAGCAACCTCACAACCCTATTGCTCTCCCAATTTGTCTACCAACTTCATAGGAAAAGTCACCACAGATATGAATGTCCCTGACAACACAAGTACACTTCTTGACGTGGTTGACATTCTCTCCGCAGACAGACACACTGCTGATGGCTGTGCCCAAGAGGTCATTAAAGGCCTGGATCTTGGTTTTTACCCAGGATGCCACAATTCAGCCAGCTCTCCGGCACTTATTATTGGCTTTGAATTCTACTTGCACTGTGTCCCAGTCAAGCGTGTGTCTGGTTGAACTTGTATGTGAATATATTAGAGACTGTGGGTCCTTCCTTCTGATAGCAATGCTATGTTCTTGTATATACGTGTTGCAAGTGATTTAGATGTTTGCAGTGCATGCCCAGCAGTTTACATGGGACATAGTATACTATATACTGTATTCCATGTCTTTGCTGCTGATTTTCTGTTTTTTGTATTAAAATAGTGTGATAAGGAAGGCTATGCCAGGTGGAATGGGAATCAGGTTGGAGTCGATTGTTTGCGGAGGTCTGTAGCATCTCCTGTTAAGTACTGTTTGATAAATGTCTTGGGGTAGCCATGTGATGTGAACAGATGGAAAAAGAGAAGCATCTTTCATTCTTTTTGTTTCTTTTGTATTACAATGGATGTAAATCCTTTTGAACAATGTCTTAGCACATCTCCACACTCTTAATTAAAGTGGTGTCGCTACCTCTTTCAAGGGAGGTGTGCATGTATACATCCCATGTCTGTTATCTGCTTCTCGCAACTGAGAGGGTGTGACGGATGTCTGTTGACTGGCCGACCAACCATAAGTGTTACCTGGTAGGTAACCACCCAAATACCAGATTGTGATCAGGCCTATGCATGCAATACTTTGATCTATACCCTATCAAGTAAAAGAACCAGCTGCCATGGTGCAATGTCTAAGGCTTTGCCTTAGGCGCGAATGTCCGAGGTTCAGTGTCTGTAAATTACAGACGAAACACGAGTCATGTACTCTGTATTATTTGATAGAGATGGATATACACACACACGCGCGTGGGGGAGTCGAGTTAAAGTTAGAAAATGGGAACTAACCTTAACAAAACTGATAATGTCATTTCTCAATGCAGTCTCCACCCTTCTCAATGTACTTGCGCCACCTGCCTGGAAGTGCATGGATTCCAGTAGAATAAAAGGTTTTGTCTTAAGTTCTTAATTTTTAATTTCTTAATTTTTGCTTATTTTGCAACATTTAAAGAGTTTCTTTGGCTAGTAAACCATTTCATTCTGCCATGTTAGGTTATTCTTATTTTACAGATCCATGATTTGTAGACTGTAGCAGATTAGTCATTTTCAGCCCATCACTTTTTAATTTTATTACTTTCAAAATATTTTATCAAAACAGACACCATACTTCATAATGAAGACACCCAGGTTTAAATGGGGCCAGGGTATACGATTTGCATCTTACTGTTAACTGGCAGATGAATGAAAAACAAGGTTAGCTTAAAACAAGCAATTAGGCATTTGCAATATTATCAAGGTTAGCTAGGTTGTAGCAAAAACCTGTGGCCATCCACAACTGAATTTAAAGATCTTTGTCAGAGTCACATTCCGATTGTCATTATTGTCCATATACATATTATATACATAAATATTTTCAGACAAGTTCTATTAATAAATCTTCCAGTATTCAAAATAGGATTTGTTTTAAAAGGATGAAACAGCAAAATTGGAGAACTCTTAATTTACATGTGTTGTTATAGTTCCTTACATTTCATGCAAGGTTTCTTTTGATGTATGCAATCATTGCAACTGCAATCATTGCTGCCATATTAAGTAAAACAGGTTTTTCTGAATGTCACAAAAAAAATAAAAATTTAAAAACACCCACACATAATAAGTAACAGTGGGAAAATTAGCATTATAACTAGGGGTAGACAATAGAACAAGAATTGTATGAAACTACACTGTTTTAGACAACCTTTGAATATTATCACAAAATATACTGCATGCATGACATGCTTAAAAATGATTTAAAAAAAAAAAGCTATGTTTAGTCAAACAGCTGAAAATAAAAACGGATAACAGAATAATAATAATGTATTATATTAAAGCAGGATTTAAAGAAAAAAGCAAAGCCATTATGGAAATGGCCTACAAAAACGCCATGGACATATTTTTAGCTGTTCTAACCATATGTAGAGTTACAAAACAAAATGTGCTATAAAATGAAACAGTGGTGCTTATTATGAGGAAGAAAAAAGTTAAATATTATACACAAAAGGCAATATCAGAGAACTTTACAATAGGATGTTCACATTAGACGCTTACATTACACATACAGAACATGAAATAACAAATGTTCTCTTATATAGGTATATACATATTAAAAAAAGCAAATCATCACTATGGGAGTTGGGGGCTGAATAATTATTAGATTAATTGTGGCAGCAACTGAAGGAAAACTGCATAAATTGAACAAAACAAAACAGGCCAGGCTCGACGACCCTCCTATTTGTCCAGTGGGTTTTGTTACCCCACATAACCAATGTTAAAGCATCCAATATGCCATTTCCTCAACCCTTAGAAATCTTAACTTCACTCCTATACATTCTGGATGTATGCAAAGCTCCAAATTAAGTTTCTTAATCCTCTCTAGTACAAGTCTGACCTTATGGGTTTAGCCGAAAAGTGCTACCATTCAGTCATGTCAAGGTGGTTACTAGATGGTGGCATCTTCCTTAAATCAAGTCTATCACAGAATTCAATTTGACACTGAAGTGCCTTCTGCAATGGCTACACTTTCAAATGGATATTAAATTAAAAATCCTCAGTTATTCTCTAAAACAGTGGAGTTTAATACAATCCTTGTTCAATTGCATTTTCCTAGTTATAATAGCAAAAACTAAACATATGGACCACTCAAATTCTAACAATGTGAAATTTAAAATGTCATTCCAACTAACAAAAAAAAGTTTTTAAGTATTAATACATTTGGATAAATATGGAAGAGAACAGAAATCTCTTGATTATAACAAAATAACTTGCTTCTACATACAGTATGAAAAAGTTACATACAGTGATCCCTCGCTATATCGCGCTTCGTCTTTCGCGGCTTCACTCCATCGCGGATTTTAAATGTAAGCATATGTGAATATATATCGCGGATTTTTCACTGCTTCGCGGATGTCTGCGGTCTACAGTACGTGTGCTTCCTCAGTTGATTTGCCCATTTGAATTCAAATAAGGGACGCATTTGAATTCAAACAAGGGACGCTATTGGCGGATGGCTGAGAAGCTACCCAATCAGAGCACGCAGTTAAGTTCCTGTGTGCTGCTGATTGGCTCAGCAACGGAGTGCTGCATTAACCAGGAAGTCTCATCTCACTCATTCAGCATTAATGCACGTTACTGCTAATGCTTCAGGATTGCAGAAAAGGTAAAAGTTTTGGATATGTTGAAGGAAGGAAACAGCTACACCGCTGTAGGACACAATTACAGCATCAATGAGTCCACGATTCTTTTCATTTAAAAAGGAGGAAAAGCATATAAGATCTACGGCCGCAATGTCCTTTAATCAGGGCGCAAAACGAGTTGCAAGGGGACGTGATAAGGCAGTAGTCTGGATGAAATCTGCTTTAGGGATTTGGATTGAAGAGTGCTGGAAGAAGAACAACGGCGGTGCTAAACAGTCGCCTGAAGAGGCTCCTTTAGAAGAGCTGTAATGCTATCCTTTGTTGTGCAGTAAAATAAAACTCATCGTTATCGGACAAGTCGTCGTGTCATTGTTGGTGAGTAACCATAATTAATTATTTACGTACAGTACTTATTACATGTACATAGTTTAGTGTCGCTGTACACACATTTTACTGTATACAATTTTTCTTGCATTGTACGTATTTATTGCTGGTGGCCTGTCTGTTGTAATGGCTGTAACGTATGATATCGGAGACGCTCGATATCTTTAAAATAATATTTAGGTTTTACTGTATGTAAACTGTATTTACATACATAATTTCAACGAATCTTACCTAATATCTAAGAGAATACAAAGGGTTTATGCTGTATAACTGTGCGTGAAATGTTTATGATAGTGTGGGAGAGTTTGTAAGGGCTTAAAATATATAAAAATAACCATATAAACATATGGTTTCTACTTCGCGGATTTTCTTATGCCTTCCAGAGCCACCCGCGATGGAGGAGGGATTACTGTATACTATACATCCTTTATAATTTTAATAAACTTTACAATTTAAGCCTGGTGCATTAAGAAATATAAATTGGAGTGAAAACTACTGCAGATAAACTCTGTAAAACAAAGCACTAAACCTACATGGGATGCTGAAGTTCAATTTTTGCATAGAAGTTCAAATTATTTAAAGAATTCTTAAAACCATTACTATTTATATAAGATATATGAAAGCACACTTATATAGGACAGTGCTCCAAGTAGTAACAGTTGAAAATATATATAGGATGAACCAAAATTAATTTACATAAAAAGTTAGTTATAGGTTTATTTATGCTTAAATAAATCAATTACCAAGTGCATTCTAAATGAATACATATAAGAATTACAAAAAATTGAATATTAAACCAGTTAAAAGTATCCAAATCAGTTTGTTTTCTGTAATAACTTGCACGTGACCCAAATACAGTCAAAAATAGAAAATGACCCAAATCTTTGGACATTATGGTAATATGTAAAATAAATTAAAATTAAAAAACAGGCAGACTTTAATCTTTCAGAATCAAAGTAACCAATATTCAGATTACTCAAAACTACTGAAAGTCTACAATCTCCAAATTCAAGTCCAGCATTAATTTCTCATTATGGAAACAGTCCTTTACTAGGATAACTGCAAATTGCACTAAATAGTTCTGTTTAATTACACAGAACTGCTTTTCATCTAATAAAATGAAATTGTGTAATATTTTAGTCAAGCAGTCAAGAGCGCACCCCCAACCCCATCCTAAATCTGATGATATACAGCACCATCCTGCAATGGTAAATTTGTGTGTGAATTGCAATTTGATAACTGCATGCTTCAAGCCTCACAGGTATTCAACACATGCTGGTATTTGCTATAGAAATTTCCTAAGAAATATTGAGCAACATTCTTCAAAAGGTTTTACTACTTATTAAATAGTTTTCTTATCCTAAATAATATCACATAAATATGGAAAATGCAGAACTTACCAGTTGAGTAACATTTTCTTCCCCTCAAGCTTCCAGTACATCATTTAACTGACAATGTGCTCAGCAGTAACCTGACCCTCTGGGAATGAGGACGGTGTCTTACCGCTGAAATGTGAGGAAGTGAACAGCCAGTGGATTGGGTGCACTACTAGTAAAAAGCTTTGAAAGAACCATAATACCCTGAACTAATCAGATTCCCTAACCTTCTAGAAAATTCAAAAGAAAAAAAAAAAAAAAAAAAAAAAAAAAAAAAGAGTAAAATGAGCCTATTTGAAGAAAGCTGGAGAATTTTTAATTCAGTCTTAAAATATAGAAAAGTTGAGCTTTAACATTGTGTAACTTTTCAAAATATTATAAAACACACTCACAAAGCAAAACTGCATTTGAGAAAATAATAATAATGGCAATATTAAAGTCCATAAATCTCAAACATTCACTTTCAATTTCTTTCAGGACTTTTAAAACAATAAACACTGAATTAACACAACTGAACACATTTAACATCTCTAAAATGGGCATTACCAGCAATCAGTGATGACTTTCAGCTTTTCAGAAAGTGTGTCACTTGTAGGAAGATGGTTTCCACAGAAATGTCACCCACTGTTTTATTATTGGATGTTAATTCTCACTCTTAAGAGCTGCAGTTGTCTTAAGTTTTATGAAAACAAGCTCTACAGCAATACTTTATTTGAAAAAAAAGGCAGTAAAGAACCGTAGCTTGAGTCCAAAAGCAAATCAAATTAGAATACTTTATTATGTCTTATATTATTAAACAATTTCAATTACTGATGTATGCAGCAAGCTGCTGGAAATGTTATACCAGTCCATTGTAGCCAGTGTATTGTTCTATGCTGTGTTCTTCTTGGGAAGCAACTTGATGTTAAAAGGACACTCGGTCCCTGAACAAATTTATAAGGAAAGCCTGCTCCATCACAGGGCAAACTCTGAACACACTGGAAGCTGTTGTGGAAAAAGAGGATGCCATCATGAAAAATCCCCTCCAGGAGGTGCTTTCTTGCAGCACTTTTAGCCACAGGCTTATTCCACCATGGCAATGCTAAGAAGCCCCTCTGGGGATATTTTCTGCCTGCTGCTATCAGGCAATTCAGTGCTTCCTCATGATGTAGTATAAGTATTTAGTTTGGGACAAGTTAATTTTGCAGTTTCTACACAATACACTGTTTCTACTTGATTACTAGTATTAAATATGTACTGTGAGTCTGTTTTTGTTTGTGTTTCTGCTGTTGTATGTGTTTAAAAAGTTCCCCGTGGGATTAATTAATAATAATAAATAATAATTCTTTGCATTTATATAGCGCTTTTCTCACTACTCAAAAGCGCTCAGCAATTGCAGGTTAAGGGCCTTGCTCAAGGGCCCAACAGAGCAGAGTCCCTATTGGCATTTACGGGATTCGAACCGGCAACCTTTCAATTGCCAGTGCAGATCCCTATTAATGTAATCTAATCGCTTTTAAATACTTGCTTATGGAGGTAAAATTACTAGTGTTATCAAAATTAACAAACATTAAATCTTTTAAATAATTACTATTATATATTCTAAACATATTATACAAACAAACAGTGGACAGTGAAGACAGTGATGGAAGGAAATAAAGCTAAAACCCCCATTCTATAAGAAGATTCCAAAAAACTTCAAAGTCCAAATTCTAAATAGCTTCATGGGTTCAGATTTTTAAATCTGTGTGTACCAGTTTCCACATAATTTGTCGGATCCATCCATTCACAGAACTATAAAAAAAAAAGCAATGAAAGCAATCTAATTTTGGGTCTTGCCATCTTTCCGCAGCACAGGATTTAACAATTTAAGACAGCAATATACCAAAAGCTACGGAACAGACTTAACTTGCCTCTTCCCCAATATAGTTTTTATCTCAGTCTTTTGAATAAAGAGTAGGCACATGGCTAGTTTATTAGTTTGTGCTATGACTCATAAATAAACTGCTCCAAACAAAGGAATTTGTTAATCTGCTCTGAAATTTTAAAAACAAAGCTGTTTAAGAAAGTCGAGCTAAAGAAATTCCTCCAGTGGAATCTGCAAACAAAGGACTCCGATTGGCTACACATGCATAAATGAGCATATGTGTGTTATTTTATGCCAACCTCCAGTCAAAGAATGTTGAAAAAACATTGGATTATAACTTGATAAAAGGAAAATAAATGCAGAATTAGTGAAAAACCATACAAAAAAAATTAAAATCTGTATGTTTGTTTTGGTCTCTAAACATAACATTCATACAGAGTCAGTCTACTTTGTAAATTTAAGATAATTAGGGTAGAGAACATACATACACAATGATAATTCAAGATCCTAAAGCAATAATTATATTTTATATATAAGTTGTGGTATTTGCTTACACCACACTAAGATACTATATCTACTAATTTTTATCCAAGAGCACACCTTTTTTCAAGATCACAAATGAAGTTCATTTTATTCAGATTCTATGATGTCCTAGTGAAGCCTTGTTTGCAATAATGTGTGTGATTCTGGTCAACTTAAAATAAAAAAAACAAAAAACAAGCAAAAGTCCTACAACTGTAGATTGAGAAGCTCTCTGTTAATTTCCATGTACCACTGCAGAAGGCTAAGAGAACTGAACCTCTTTAGTCTTGAAAAAAGAAGGCTAGGTGGGGACCTAATCCAGGCTTTCATGTTAATCAAAAAGACATCAATAAAGTTGATCCAGTCAAATTCTTTCTATTAAATAGTGTGCCACAATCAAGACATTGATGCTGAATGCACTTTAGCTTAATTAGGACAGAAAACAGGATGCACTTGTTCAGAGAAGGGGTTGATGGGAATCTGGAACCAACAACTCACATAGTCAAAGCTGATACCCTGACAGATTTTATAATAAGAGTGTGAAGGACAGAATTGTCTCCTCTTGTTGGAAGATTTTTTTTATTTTGTCAAAAGATATTTGAAAAGTGTTTGGACTATGGGCACAGGTTTTCTTCCTTAAATATTTAAACTATCAATAATCATATTTACTATTTATTCTTTTCGTTTTCTACTCCTTCCAAAAGGTCTTAATTGAGTTTCAATGGTTTTTTCAGTATGTACTGGTGTGATATGTAAAGCTGACCAAAAAGTCAGGTTACTAGAGTGACTAGAATCCCCCTTTTCCACCCCTCTCTATTTTGTGTTTTTTCAAAGCCCAAAACTACTAACACAGACCACTTGAGCCTTTAAGAGCCTGCTGTTATATCCTCTTATTATTACATAGTTTTCTAAAGCCTCTTCCATCTCTACTTGACCAACCAGTTCATTTACTTTTTTCACTATTTTCCTTCTTCAATACCCCAGTGGTGTGTAGGGGCACTGTAGCACAGCATGTAATTCCCAAACCTGTTTAATCAAAAGGGAGATTGTGGCAGGGAGGGTGGTTAACAGGGTGAACACTTTAAAGCAGTGTTGAATTCTGTATTAGTTTATACATTAATCATGCACTTAAACGGCATGCCAAGCTCAATGATCTTTTGCATTACTGCTTAGTTAGTTTATCTTTTGAAAGTTACCAGTTATCCTATTAGATTTATACATAACATTGTGTATTACACTGAAAATGTGCAGAACCACTTTTGCTGTAAACAATATCAAAACAATTAAGCAAGTTGTGTCAATTATCATAATATTAGTCAGCAATGAGGTTATGTTGGGTTCTATACAATTGTTCTGCAACAAATAAGTTGCAATATTTTTGTATAAACAAAATAAAATAATTTGCTAAATCATAATAGCATAAACAAAATACACCAGGTCATCTACATTGAGGCAGAAAACAAAAGCATGTTTCACCCCTAAGCCTCTAAACATTTAAAATTCATTTAACTCATTTGCTAACAACATGTAATGCAATTTCTGGTATGGAATTTGAGTTTTTCCAAAGCAAAGCGTGTATGTAATAAGACCTTCCTAATTTTTTTTCTTTAAATCATGTACACACAATACACAGATGATAGCTCTTCCAAAGCTGAATGTGGACCTCAAGGCCTAGTCACTGTTTATTTTAGAAAAAACATTTATATATTCTGACCTCAGATTACTGGAACATCTAAAATCCATACATGTAGCACAGACTTTAGTATTACATATGATGCTACATTCTTTTTCTAATTTTCAGTATAAACTAACCACAGACTGTAAATATAAAAAGTTAAGAGCAAAGTAATCAAGTTTCAGAATATGCATTCCCTATTGAATTAATTATTTAACATCTGTACAAAAAGACAAGTCGAAGGCTACGTTTTTCTAAAGAATTATTCACTCTCCTCCAAGTGGTGAAACACCTGAATAAAAAATATGAAAATGTGAATTAAATTTTGGCACTGGCAGCTTGCTCTGAAAAGATTTACTATTGATTTAAAAACTTAAAATTCAAGGAAATGTTGCAAAGACTTAAAATGCACAATTAAAGCTCTGCTTTCTTTAATAAGATACATTTAATAAACAGTAGAATATTTCCATCCATCCATCCTCTTCCACTTATCCGAGGTCAGGTCGTGGGGGGCAGCAGCTTGAGCAGAGATGCCCAGACTTCACTCTCTCCGGCCACTTCTTCTAGCTCTTCCGGGAGAATCCCAAGGCGTTCCCAGGCCAGCCGGGAGACATAGTCCCTCCAGCATGTCCTGGGTCTTCCCCAGGGCCTCCTCCTGGTTGGATGTGCCTGGAACACCTCACCAGGGAGGCATCCAGGAGGCATCCTGATCAGATGCCCGAGCCACCTCATCTGACTCCTCTCGATGCGGAGGAGCAGCGGCTCTACTCTAAGCCCCTCCCGGATGACTGAGCTTCTCACCCTATCTTTAAGGGAGAGCCCAGACACCCTGCGGAGGAAACTCATTTCAGCCGCTTGTATTCATGATCTCATTCTTTCGGTCACTACCCATAGCTCATGACGATAGGGGTGGGTAGGAACATAGATCGACTGGTAAACTGAGAGCTTTGCCTTACAGCTCAGCTCCTTTTTCACCACAACAGACCAATGCAGAGCCCGCATCACTGCGGACGCAGCACCAATCCGCCAGTCGATCTCATGCTCCATTCTTCCCTCACTCGTGAACAAGACCCCGAGATACTTGAACTCCTCCACTTGAGGCAGGATCTCGCTCCCAACCCTGAGAGGGCACTCCACCCTTTTCCAGCCGAGGACCATGGTCTCGGATTTGGAGATGCTGATTCCCATCCCAGCCGCTTCACACTCAGCTGCGAACCGATCCAGAGAGAGGCCTCCCCAAACTCCTCCCATGCCCGAGTTTTTGCCTCAGCAACCACTGAAGCCACATTCCGCTTGGCCTGCCGGTACCTATTAGCTGCCTCCAGAGTCCCACAGGACAAAAGGGACCGGTAGGACTCCTTCAGCTTGACAGCATCCCTCACCGCCGGTGTCCACCAAAGGGTTCGGGGACTGCCACCACGACAGGCACCGACCACCTTACGGCCACAGCTCCGGTCAGCCGCCTCAACAATAGAGGCACGGAACATGGCCCATTCGGACTCAATGTCCCCCACCTCCCTCGGGACGTGATCAAAGTTCTGCCGGAGGTGGGAGTTGAAGCTACTTCTGACAGGGGGCTGTGCCAGACGTTCCCAGCAGACCCTCAACACGTTTGGGCCTACCAGGCCTGACCAGCATCCTCCCCCACCATCGAAGCCAATTCACCACCAGGTGGTGATCAGTTGACAGTTCCGCCCCTCTCTTCACCCAAGTGTCCAAGACATGTGGCCGCAAGTCCGATGACACCATCACAAAGTCGATCATCGAACTGAGGCCTAGGGTGTCCTGGTGCCAAGTGCACATATGAACACCCCTATGCTTGAATATGGTGTTTGTTACGGACAATCCGTGACGAGCACAGAAGTCCAATAACAAAACACCACTCTGGTTCAGATCGGGGGGGGGGGGCATTCCTCCCAATCACGCCTTTCCAGGTCTCACTGTCATTGCCCACATGAGCACTGAAGTCTCCCAGCAGTATGAGGGAGTCCCCAGAAGGTATGCCCTCTAGCACCCCCTCCAGGGACTCCAAAAAGGGTGGGTACTCCGAACTGCTGTTCGGTGCATACGCACAAACAGTTAGGACCCATCCCCCCACCCGAAGGCGGAGGGAGGCTACCCTCTTGTCCACCGGGGTAAACCCCAATGTACAGGCTCCAAGTCGGGGGGCAATAAGTATGCCCACACCCGCTCGGAGCCTCTCACTGGGGGCAACTCCAGAGTGGTAGAGAGTCCAGCCCCTCTCAAGGAGATTGGTTCCAGAGTCCAAGCTGTGCGTCGAGGTGAGCCCGACTAGATCTAGCCGGAACCTCTCAACCTCTCGCACTAGCTCAGGCTCCTTCCCCTTCAGAGGGGACATTCTACGTCCCAAGAGCCAGCTTCTGTAGCTGAGGATCGGACCGCCAAGGTCCCCGCCTTTGGCCACCCCCCAACTCACACTGCACCCGACCTCCTTGGCCCCTCCCATAGGTGGTGAGCCCATGGGAAGGGGGTCCCACATTGCCTCTTCGGGCTGTGCCTGGCCGAGCCCCATGGGTGCAAGCCCGGCCACCAGGCGCTTGCCATCGAGAATATTTCATTTTACATAATCAAACCATTTAGAAAACCCAGTCAATAACTACACAATGTGAAAAAGTCCTATTTTTTCATTTACAAACAGATGGATAAATAAGCAAGATTTGTTTGTAGTCTACCATTATAAGGTGTAATTCAGATTTGCAGTAGATAAAAAAACCCTCTTCACTACAAAGCCCTAAGCCAAGACCAGAGGTAGATATATACAGAGATCTGAAAACTGGGCAGTGGAGTGGCTGAGGTTTAGTATACTGCATGGATAGTGAATTACTGTATAACCACAAGTTCCTGCTTTAATGGCAGTTTTAGAATGGGAACAACACTCAGAGGTTATGGATAGAAAAATAAGTTTAAAATAAAAAAATAAAAAAAAGTCAACTGAAATGAGAAGAAATATTCCTAAGGAAGAAAATTACTTGTATTTTTTTTTTTTTTCAAGGCAATGATATTAATCAAATGTAGTTAATAATGCAGGGGTATTGTGGACTGGTTCTAATCCAGCCTTAAGAAGAAAAAGCAGTTTGGCATGTTTTGAACATACTTTGGACTTAACTGTTGCTGCTTTAGTTCAGGAGGTTGGAGTGGGTTCCACAATATTGCCACAATGTAATGATCCCTACAATTAAGTTTAATATAAATCTATCGATAGACCATTGTCACACAACCCTTATATTTGTGTGCAAAAGAATTTTTCAAGATGTCTACATTGGCGTGGCACCCCAGCCAGAAGAGAGGATGGTTCCTTACCCAGACAGAAAGCTCCTAACAGGCAGAAAGGCATCCCAGCCAGAGGGTAGAAGGGGATTAGACCCAGAAGGAAGGACCAGAAGGGATGGATGGACAGCCCATTGGAAAGGGAAGATGTCGCTGGGGGCTTTTTACTAACCCAGCACACTAGGTGGCAGCATCCCCAAATATCGGTGCCCAGTGGGAAACTGGCAGAACATGCCAGGAGGTGTAATCCGGCAGAACAGCCCTGCTGGAGTCACTGGGTGCTGCAAGAGGGTGTTGCTTGGAAACAAGCTCTCTGCTGTAATGGACTTTCATATGACCCGGAAGTATTTCCATCGGACAGTGGGACTGAAACCGGAAGTACTTCTGGGTCCTTAATAAAAGGGACTGCACTCCCTTACCCAGTCAAATCGTAGCTGGGATGAAGGAATGCAACACTCAACTGGAGGAGGGCAGTGCGTTGGTGAGAGGAGAGGGATTGTGGAAGAAAGAGAACCTGTGAATCTGTTTTGTGTTTTGCAACTGTGTGGAGGTATTTGGATGAATAAACCATTCATTATTTAAACCCTGGGACTGTGTGTGTGTGTGTGGCCAGGGGTCCATCACAACATCAATTGGAATAAACAAAAAATAAATAAATAAATAAAAACCACACAACACACACACACTCTTGAACAAAGTCATATTTGGAAAATTTGAATTTTTAACATAATAATCCACAAACAGAAGAAAAAAAAAAAGGTACAAATCATACAATTATTTTAAACCTGACAACAACAATCACCACCAAGTTGCTTATCCTTATCTCAAATACCAATTCCAAAAGACATACTCTACCTCTAAATTTCATGGATTTAACTTTGTTATGGTGACATATGCTAAAGGAACTCCAGACTCCATATAACATTTCCTGACCAACCTTGATCTATGGCAAAACTGTATTTGATTCCTCATTTTTACTTTCTTGTATACGTAGTTTAGAGAATTTATAGTAATCACAAAAAATTTCAACCTCGAGATTTTGATAAATCTTCACATGTGCTCCTGAACATGTTTTGACCATTTTTACAATTATGAGAGGATGTGTATGTATCTGTGTATGTACGGAAACATGATAACTTAAGAATGCTTTGAGCAAGATAAATGAAATTTGGCATATGGGTGTCAAAATGTTAGTTTTATCAACTTTTGGGCAACATGTGTCAACCGGAAGTCTTACTTTACCTGAACACATTTCAAACATTTTCCAATTAAACAGGTACACAGTTTAAACAAACAATTAATTGAAATTTTGTATAGTAGTTTTTCATGTGAAATTGCATTATAAAACGAGGAAAATAAATTTTATATCATCGCTAGTTAGGGTAAGAAACACAGATATAGAATTTCACCTTAAATCAGATAACCGGAAATTATATCTTAACAGGTATCAGAACTATTACATATGTATTACTACCAATATATAAATAGACAATTACTTTTTTTGTTAGATATAAAATTTGACATTGATCAGATGACTGGAAGTGGTAGATTACTTGACCACAAAACAATCAGATTTGAAATTTCAGTTTGATTGGATTACCAGAAGTAGTTCTTTGCCAGACAAACTTGCATTATAAACAAAGAAGTGTAAGATAAGATAAGTCATTATAATCAGACAAATGTAAGTGGTACTACTTTACCTGAACAGGTATACGGAAAGTTGAGTGGAGAGTAATCCAAATTTTTTAAGCTTTAAGTGTGGTGCTTAACAAAAGACTGGCAAATTGGTACTCATCAATGCCCTTAACAAAATAACTAGTTAGTAGACAGAAGTATAATCCTGACGTCTGATATGGATCATTGTGACAAATCTAGTATAAAAAGTTTATTGCTTCATAGGATTGACGTTTTTATGGGCATCAAATTTGTGTCTACCTTTTTTTTACCCAGAAATAGGGATTTTTCTAGAATTTACCCCACCACTTTGATTGACTGACCACATTTCAATATGCTTTCTTGACAGTTGATTCTGTGATATTGTTGTTTATCATTTAAACAAATTATCATATTTCAACATTTAGGTACTTGTTACTGTCTTTAAGGCAAATTGTGTTCCACAATTGTTTTGAGTTGTGTTTTTTTTAAATTTACTTTTTGCTTTTTTTGGTTTTGTGCTTAAAATACAGTACACTTAGTGATTTAATAGTGTTTGTGAAATTTTCCTCATTGTACTTGTTCTAAATTTTCATGAAAGGTTACTAATTCACTGGTGAAATGACACAATTTGGTGTTAGTAAGTATGTGTTCAAAACTCCTCATGCATAATTGGCTACATAGGAACACTTACAGTTGGTAAGTTTGTTTTTCATTGTTACACGTTATTTTGTCAACGAAAATTTTTTTTATTGGTAATTACAGTGGTTGTTTGACCTAAAAAAAAAAAACAAAAAAAAACCTATACTATCAGAAATGCTTCAGCCTCTAAATGTGGCCATTTTTCTCCACACTGGAACTGCATACAAGAACAGCCACATGTTAATTGCCCTTTTATACTTCCGGTGATGCTTCCCTAGCCATTTCATGTTTTGGCCTTTGCCTTCATTAAAGAATCCCCCAGTAAAATGTTTAAAGCGTCATTAGCTTCTTACAAATTAACATTTTTTTTTATCTGTCAAACCACATATAAAAAAAAAAAAATAAGCAGATCTAAGTTTGTCCTGCACTCTATTTAAAATTAACTTAGTTAGCAAAGTTAGAATTTCTTTCCCAGATTTCCTTTGCAAAACTGTAACTTCTGTATGAGACATGCATTTTCATTTGCATCCTGTTGCCTGCTTGGTATAAGTCAAGTCAACTTTATTTATAAAGCACTTTACATACAACAGCCGCTGACCAAAGTATAAGACTGGGATTAGTCTCTTCCGCCAGGTTATCCTCATGTAACAGTTTGTACTGATACTACATTTTCATTAAGAAACCTTTAAAACCATCAAGGCCTGCAGACAAAAAGGTAAAACTTGCACTGCATAATACTAAAGCAATTTTTCTACCCTTAAACCAACATACTGTATGCACTCTTTTGTAGTCATACCTTCCGATTCAGTGTATTTTTTTCCTCACTTCCATTACCCTTTGCAATCATTCCAAAAAAACTGCATTCAAGGGAGATTCTCACTACTGGCATTTTCTAAGCACACAGCCCATTTAACATTTGAATTACAGCATTTACAGTACTTTCTCTTTATCTCTCTCTCCCCCAAAGAGGAGACGAGAGACAGAGACAGAGACAGAGAGAGAGAGGGATGTAATCTTACAATTTATCCAGGGAAGAGTGTTTGGACTGAGAGAAACAGAAATGTCACAATCCAAGACTACTGTACGGTACTTTGCACATTCATGCTGTTTTATCGGACTTTACCACGTATATGGGTTTTCCCCCCACATCCAAGAGATTTTGAAATGTCAGGATGACTGGCTTCTCTGAAGTAGGCTAAATGTGAGCATGTGCATTTCAATGTCCCAACATTTGGTCAAGGGTCGATTCCCGTCTCATAATGCTTTTGGGACAGGCTTTATCCCATTGGTACATAAAAGAGGAAAAGGGTCCGAAAATGGTTGGTGTATAGTAATTACATATACTGAAATGATGATGATGACAAATTTTATTTTAAAAGGATGACACTTGTTTATTTCGATTAAAAATTGCTTAAGATAGAATATAATCCCTTTTGCAACCTACAACCTGGAAAAAGGAGGCAGAAACTATAAAGACTTAACTTCTAGAATCGCTGTCAACTTGCAGGAATAAATAGAAGAATTCCTTCAGCAATAATATAGCCCCAAAGATTACTACCAACACACACTAATGACCTGTGTACCAGCAGAACATGCAAATCCCAGCCATGTGGATAAATGCTGCCCCAAATATTAACTGGCATGTCTGTTGGATTTAATCTCTCTGCCTTGAAGTGATTTGCCTGGCTTTTACTTGCAAAAACTGGCCATTGCATTAGAGGATTACAGTACAAATATGTTTCTCTTCTTGGAGGTAATGCTTGCCTTATACCTATACTGCTAGCTAAAGGAGAGTGACCAAAAACAAAAACACTGCCATAAAGAAAATCATCCTTTTATATATATATTTTTTCAGCACTATACCAAGCACCCCAGGAAGTTTTTATATTTAAATATCTCAGTTCACCCAGAGGCCAGTTTTATGTAGTCTCTTCAGGAAAGGAAATGTTTTGAATGTACATAGCCACTACCACAATAATTTAATTTCACACAAAAAAAAACAAAAACATTATTATATACAGTTGATGCATGTCATATTCCATCCATGCCTCATTCTTTTGACCTTTTCCAGCACAAAGTTTGAGACAGAGACCAGAAGGGATGTCAGATTTTTGTAAGTACAGTAATCCCTCCTCCATCGCGGGGGTTGCGTTCCAGAGCCACCCGCGAAATAAGAAAATCCGCGAAGTAGAAACCATATGTTTATATGGTTATTTTTATATTGTCATGCTTGGGTCACAGATTTGCGCAGAAACACAGGAGGTTGTAGAGAGACAGAAACGTTATTCAAACACTGCAAACAAACATTTGTCTCTTTTTCAAAAGTTTAAACTGTGCTCCATGACAAGACAGAGATGACAGTTCTGTCTCACAATTAAAAGAATACAAACATATCTTCCTCTTCAAAGGAGTGTGTGTCAGGAGCAGAGACTGTCATAAAGACATAGAAAGCAAACAAATCAATAGGGCTGTTTAGCTTTTAAGTATGCGAAGCACCACGGCACAAAGCTGTTGAAGGCGGCAGCTCACACCTCCTCCGTCAGGAGCAAACAAAGAGAGAGAGAGAGAGAAAAACAAACATGCAAAAATCAATACGTGCCCTTCGAGCTTTTAAGTATGCGAAGCACCGTGCAGCATATCGCTTCACTAAGCAGCTGCACAGAAGGTAGCAACGTGAAGATAATCTTTCAGCATTTTTAGACGAGCGTCCATATCATCTAGGTGTGCGAACAGCCCCCCTGCTCACACCCCCTACGTCAGGATCAGAGAAAGCGCAAGAGAGAGAAAGAGAAAAGTAAGTTGGGTAGCTTCTCAGCCATCTGCCAATAGCGTCCCTTGTATGAAATCAACTGGGCAAACCAACTGAGGAAGCATGTACCAGAAATTAAAAGACCCATTGTCCTCAGAAATCCGCGAACCAGCAAAAAATCCGCGATATATATTTAAATATGCTTACATATAAAATCCGCGATAGAGTGAAGCCTCGAAAGGCGAAGCACGATATAGCGAGGGATCACTGTACCTCAAAAATCCACCTTCACACAATTTACACCAGTTCAAATTTTAATTGTCAAACATAACAGTATGTCTTTAGACAGGAGAGGGGGAAATATATCCATGTAAATTTTTAAATTCATGTTGTAAGGTTTCTGAACTCTTTTAGAAACCCCTCCAACAGGATGACATGCCAAAGTGCAACTGCCGGGTCTGTGGAGGACTGCTTGTCTGTTGCCAAGGCAACCGCAGGTTCACAGCACAGAAGCATAGCACCACAGAAACAACAAGTATGTTAGGCATTATTTTCAAGTATTAATTTTTCTGTTTTTAGCTCAACAAAGCAAATATTGCTTATATTCGATCAATTCCACTATTAAAGTTAGATGAAATGTTTAGAAAATATACATGCCATTGGACTTTACATTTAATTTTAACAAATGTGATTTGAAGCCTTGTGAATCTGCTGTACTACCTCAAGAAAACACCACAATTACTATTCTGGGCTTACTCTTCACTTCCTTTATACTTTTTACCAAAATTAACACTAGAATTACCAAAGCCTACGAAAAAACTCCGCCCCACCTTAAATCCCTTCGCACCTCTCCATCAGCGTCTTTTATCCTGTAAATGTGCCAATAAAGACAAGCAGCCTACTGTTGCATCCCCCCACCGCCGCAGAACGTGCACAAAGTTCTCCCAGCTCATGCCTTGATTATCTGGGAGTGAAGTGCTGGAGTTTTAGAGTGGAAATAATAGATCGTTATTTGGAACACATGCATTTCATGTGACAGAGAATAAAAGTGAAAAAAGAAAAAAAACTTTTACAAGTACTATAAATGTACACTGGGTATTACAGATGAAAACCAAGGTATACGTCAATAAGGGCACGCACATAAAAGCGACCTTCAAAAGGGCGACCTCAATTGGGCGCGGCGAATAAAACCGCACATAAATAAAAGCGATCTTCAAAGGGGCGACCTCAATTGAGCGCCGAATAAAGGCGCGCGTAAATAAAGGCGAGCTTCAAAAGGACGACCTCAATTGAGCGCCGAATACACGCGCGCGCAAATAAAGGAGCGCTTCAAAAGGGTGATGTCAATTGGGCACAGCGAATAAAGGCAAACGCAACAAAATTACAGAAAATTTATTAGATAAAGGCAATGATTGAAAAGGTGAAAGCAAGAATATTAAAACATCCAATTAATTAATGCATGAACTTCTAACGAACTACTTCTAACGAACTATTTCTAAAGCTCTCTATATTTCCTTGTTTTCAAAATTATAGAAAATTAGATTAAGGCAATGACTGAATGTATAAAAAGGTGAAAGCAAGTTACACTTGAAGCTGTAGATTATGTGCAATGCCACGTAGATATTCGAGATGCGGTCTATTAGCATAATCAAGGACAATTAATTTAATTCGCTCCGAAGGTCATCCTTTTGAAGCGCTCCTTTATTCGGCGCTCAATTGAGGTCGTCCTTTTGAAGCTCGCCTTTATTTACGCGCGCCTTTATTCGGCGCTCAATTGAGGTCGCCCCTTTGAAGATCGCTTTTATTTATGTGCGGTTTTATTCGCCGCGCCCAATTGAGGACGCCCTTATGTTGGCGCCCTTATTGAATAGAATCAAAACCAAATGTATGTGTTTACTGTATAATATTAACAATAACAGCAGCTCACTACTGAAAACAGTAAATATAGGAGGCAGTCAGGATCGAACCGGGGATTCTTGATTACAAATCGGCAATTCTTACCACTACGCCACAGAAGCTGTTGTATCGTCCTTGAACCTTTTGTGAAAGTCTTTATTTGATCTTTGGACTTCAGGCATCACACATTATATAGTTTATGCCTACATTTTGTCATTTATTACTAAAATATGAAAAACGTTTCTGTTTTAACAATGTTTACACAGATTATTGTAGAAACAGAACACACATGAAATTCATGTGTTCCAAATAACGATCTATTTTCATTCTAAACCTCTAGCACTTCACTCCCAGATAAACCAAGGTATGAGTTGGGAGAACTTTGAATGTACATAGCCATGGGATGGAATAGCAGGCTTCTTGCTGCTTGTCTTTATCGGCACATTTACAGGACAAATGACGCTGACGGAGAGGTGCGAAGGGATTTAAGGTGGACCGGATTTATGAGTTTTTTCATAGGCTTTGGTAATTCTAGTGTTAATACATTCATGTTACACGGACAACTGAGTAAGAAATAACTGTGGACTAAAATGGCAATACAGAGCAAACCACATTGCTCTTCTGCTATTCACCAACTAAAAAAAAAAAAAAAAAAAAAAAAAAAAAAAAAAAAAAAACACAGACACAGGCTACAAATTACAACCAGTGTGAACACTCTTCTTTACACTGCTGTTAGTGAATACTTAAGAAAATATCAAATTACACTCTAGTTGACCAAACAAGCATGCCCTTTGTATTTGTTTGTTAAAGGGTCCTGCTAGAAGATAGTGTTTTCAGTTCTCCCAAAACCCTGCCCCAAAATTATACATATTACATGCTCATACACACACAAAAAAAAAAAAAAAAAAAAAAAAACTTTATATACTTTTTCATTTATCAAATGCAAGCCATGAATTTATAAATTGTTTGTTCATTTTTCCACTATTAGAACTGAAACAGAATAACTGGCAATTTTAAAGTTTAATTGGAAAATTTGCCACTTCATAGTCTGTTGCGCCTAAATGATATTTACAGAATTAATGTATTAATGCTGACAAAAGGTTCATACACATTTGCATAAAAATCTTATTCTATTTACAATAAAACACCCTTCATATTGTTCTTAAAAAAATAAATGAAGCATTCAATTTAAATCAGTGATTTAAACATCAACAAAAATAACTTCTGGGCCAGATTTTTAAATTTAATTGGCTTGTTACTAGAAACTTCAGGTATTCAAAAGTAATAAAAACTGCACACTTACCTCAGGAATATGATTAAGCATTCTGATACCAGAGAAACGAACAAGTCAGTTGTTCCCAGCTCCAGTCTGGGATGAAATAAACTTCTTGATTATAATAATCTTATTTCTGACTCTCAACTCTTTGTTAAAAACAACTAGCTCATTCTTGTTTTTGTTGCACAGTTCTGAAATAAAGAATGCACAAGACTAAATTAACTAAAATTGTCTCTCTTTTCAGATCCTAATATTCAACTTACAATAATACTTTGATTTCTCAACATAAAAAAACTGAATTTAATATAAAGTAGATTTAATTGCAAATTAACAAGTAATACCAGTTTAATACAGCTATTCTTCATTTCCTTGCTGACTCTGAGAAAATAGTTTTTAAAAGGTTAATACAAATGCATAAATAGGAAAATAAAGAATTGATTAATAAAACTAGTTTGCTGCAAGATTAGGGTACTGATAAAACGGCTGTCATAGGATACCTACCAAAATGAATCCAAATTAATAGAAATATTAATCCATAGGACTTCATAACAATACTGGAAAATTAAGACCAAACGGTAATATTTCAAAAACAGAATGGAGATTAAAGAAAGCATCATAGGTTTAGAACAAAAACATAATGGTGTAAAATGTAAGACAAATAGTAGAATATTCATAGACTTCCACAAAAAGCAAAAAGCATCAGGGATGTATGAAGGGAATCGAGTCATTGAAAATAAGCGGGGAAATCCAAAAAGATTAAAACATATAGCCACCCAAAAGAAAAAGGAATGTCAGATATGCCACACATATTTGTCTTTTTGAATACTTAAAACACCAATGTCTGACAGGAATGGAAAGGAACATTTGGTCCATCAAATCATTAGGCATGCTGGCCCACTATCTTAAGCAGACAGTGGAGTTTTACATGCAGGTCTAAACAAAATGTAAATCTTATAAATTGTTCCTAAATTCTCTACATCTCTAATACTTGAAAGGGAGAAAATGCAGAATAAATGGAAAAAATGCAAGAGTGACATCATTCCTCAAACACAGTGGCAAAATGGATTCCATTAATTACTGACATTGTGTTTATATATATATATATTATATATAAACACAGACATACACATAAAATGCTAAGGGTTGTCCACTTGTCACACAAAAACTCACAAACCAATTTGAACCATGATCTTAATAGAGAATTGACAAGATACATGCTACTGCAGCAAAAAAAAAAAACTGGAGGTGTAGGCTACCCTGGCAACGTAATCAGGCCTTGGATCCTTTTCACAGCAGATGGCATTTTGGGCTGTTGTCATATTAGCAAAATGTCCAGACTATTTTTCTTTTGCAGCTAAAAAACTGATTTCATTTTTTGTGAAACTCCATTCTTCCTCTGATATGTAATATATGACGTTACTTTTGTTTGAAAGTTCTTTTTGTAGCATCATTCTGTTTTTGTGTCTGGAAACTTTTACTACTGCTGATTCTTTGACATTACGTCTCTGCACCCAACACAATGTCACAGTATGCTACAAGTCATTTGCTTTTGGGAGTGTGCCGTTAGATTTTAGCATTTGAAACAGTGTGATCCTGCCACAAAATCTGTTTAAGTGTCTAAAGTAGGCTTGCTGCAGCAGTACTTGTACTATATCCCATCTTCCTCCAGACTAGACTGTATAAAAGCCAGTTCTAGCCAAATAAATAACTAGTCCGAAACGTTCGCTTTTCTACCCAATACCTTTCAATTAAGAATAAGCAATACCCCTTTAAGTCACGGGAAGCAGCACTATAACTAAAAAAAACACTCAAATACGGCAAGTGAAAATCTGAACATTTACTAGCTAGTGGCTAATGACTGATTTTTAGTCACCCATCAAAACAGTTTCATTTGCACTGTACAGGGCTGAACCATGACTCAAATTATTTCTCACTTTAAGCCAAAAGTCATCATTCTGTCTAGCCTACCAAACACTGCATTCATGTATTTGTATCACAAAATGCTGAAGTAACTTTTGTCTTACTGGGCTGATGACAAATGTTCCTCCTTTCCAAAGCCTGCAACGATAGCTTTCCTTTTCAAATGTTCGTGCATCATCATTGTGCTCTAGTGCCATACGAGGTCAGATGTACACATTGTGCAACTCAACCTTTTTCTCAGTGTTCAACAGTGCTCCATACTCTGGATGTTTTAGGTCACAGAGTCTTCTCTGCCGCTTTCATACAGTCTGCCATTTTTCAAATGCATTCACAACTGAATGAAGTAGTGATGCAATTACATGAAACATAAGCTTAATGATGTAATAAACTAATGAAAGGGATCACGGCCAACATTTTAAATAAGAGATTACTATCGATTATGACAATTACTGTTGTTATTGCAGCCCTAATAACACTTTGACCCATCACCGTGCCAGACATCCTGTACAGTATAGAGTGCATGGCATTCATTTAAACAGCACCTTTCAGAAGAACTCTAATAGTAACCAGAAAAAAAAAGGTGCATGTACCATCATTCTTTGAGGACTGCAAGTCAGAGTGTTTCCTAGCATACCTGGTTTCCATAATCTTACAAGTAATGGGCGCTAGTGTCAGCAAAGTTGAAACTAAGGCTTTTTTTTTTTTTTTTTTTTTTTTTTTTTTTTTTTTTTTTTTTTTTTTTTAAATATCCTGGACCAAACTTCCAAATCATGTAGTAAAAGCAGAGACCCAGACAGATCTTTTAGATTCAAAAACACCATACAATTACAATCTTGATGGGATCTAGGATTGGCCGAAAGTACTTAAAAGGACTGAATGCTCTTGCCTTTTTTTTGGATATTTGCATATAACCATGACTGTGGTCTAAATTTCCTTTCCGTTTTTTTTTCCCCAATTTAAAAACATTTTTTGCTTTTATTTTAACATCTGACCAAATGCATCTTAATTACTTTAAGTGAATTTTCTGGGCTTTCCCACTTACTCTTGTTGTTCGCAAAACTTAGAGAATTGGGGGGATATGGCACAACACACATATGCAGACAATGCAATACACATTAATATCCCCATATAAGATATTTGGATAACTCCATATTCTTCTAAGAATCTTTACATAGCAAAATTCTATATTCTCCTCATTTTAAAAATTATATTCTAAGAAACTTAGCTAGATCAACATGTTTTTACAGAGATACATTTTTCTTAAAGAAGCACATAGGCTTTCAAAAGCTAAAAGCTAAAACTCTGAAGTGTGACATTTCATTGCCGGCATACAGTGAGAAGGCACATAATACGGAAATCAGATTAAAATAATAAATGACAAAACTGATAATATATTAAGACTAAATATTATGTAATGGAAATAAATTGGGGCTGGGAATCAATTAAATAAAATTGCATCATTGTATGCAATTAATTGTAATTAACTACATCTAATTTTAAAACATGTAATCATAAAATAAGTACTTAAATCATGAATTAATTTCACACCGAGTCACAAAAATAGAGTCAAAACAAAAGGAATTCAAAAAAGTTAATGGCATAGCTTAAACAATGATGTTAAACCTGATCTTTTAACAAAATACTACTTGAGCAAGTACAAACTGAATTTGAATGCCTTCCTAAAAGGTAAGTGGTAAAGAAGGCAATAAGAAAACAAGACCAATGTATTATAAACACCTACAAAAATACCCCAAAAAAAAAAAAAAAAAAAAAACTTGTTAAATCTCAAATTAGCCTAGTATATAAAACACAGACATGTCAAATTAAAACTAAACGATCAAAACTACTATAGATTTTGAATGCACTGCTAAAGACAAAAAAAAAAACTAAAAGTTGCACAAATATCATCCTCAATGACTTGATAATTATACTCTACCCAAATGTTTGTCAACTGGTGCACTGTGGAAATAGTGTAGTGCCCCTGGGTCCGGACTTGAGAGAAAACCCCCTACTCAGGTGGTCGAGATCTGTCTGAGAAGGACTGCACTGCCTGGAGAAGCTGACATAAAAGCAGCTCCACGATCACGGTTTTGCAGACACTGCACTTAGAGTGCACTGTAGCAGCCAGAAGACGTGTCAAAAGTCCAGCTGCTAGGGTGCGTGTTCACCAGCGACTCTCGCGAGCCGAGTGACAGTGGGTATACAAGTGCTCACTAAGTACTGCATCTGTAAGCACTGATCTCCAAAACTGATTTTTTTGATGGTGTCTCTGGTAGTCAAGACCCTTTGGACAGTTTAGCACATGTATGACATTTAATGTTTTTGTAGTTGGTAGAATTGTGGTGTGCCTTGGGATTTTTTGGGTTGCTAAAAGTGTGCCACCAGAGAATAAAGGCTTGAAAACACTGCTATACACCACTGCTTCTGGCACGCAAAAAGTTCTGCATAGAAGCTATCTCACCTAAAAACTGATACCATGCATTACTTGTGTGGTTATGTTGTGCTCTTTGCATAAATTAGCAAAGGTACTGCAAACTGGAATAATGGGAAGGGATAATCATACTTTCATAGAATTTTGTCTTTATATTAGGCCAGTCAGCACTGCAAGCTACATGACAGACTGGTCGGTTAAATACAGTGGTATGTGAAAAGCATACCCCAGACACAGACAGACCGACACCAGGATGTCCAAAACACACTTCCTTTTATTTTCCTACAGCACCACAATGCCTCCAACCCTCAACTTTCTCTTTCTCTCTTCTTCTCACCTTCGACCTCCTCTCTCTTTCTCTCTTCTTCTTTCACCTTCGACCTCCTCCTCCCAACTCTGGCTCTGCTAGTGGAGGGAGGCGGCCCCTTTTATTATGACCTGGATGAGCCCTAGGTGCTCCCCCTGACATCCCTTCCTGGTGTGGCGGAAGTGTCAGGAGAGCACCTGGAAGCACACCGGGTGCCCTTGGGATTACTTCCGGCAGCACTTCCTGGTGTGGCGGAAGTGCTGCCATCCAGGACTCCCTAACTGTCCGGGCGCCCCCTGGCGGTGGCCACGTCTTCTCACAGTGGTGAGTGTCCTGGCTCCATTCCTGTGGCCCCCAATTAGGCCCGGGCAGCTGCCCTCTCGTGGCCAAGGAGAAGTATCGTCCAACTCGGGGACTGTCCAGGCGTCTCGGCCGGGCAGTGTCCCCGCTCATTCATGACAGGCATTAGACACTTATTTTGGTTTTAGTGCCAGTCAAAGATAACTTATTTTGAACTAAGGTGTTATGACATTGAAAAAAGCACAATTTTTATCTTTGCAACTTCTCTCTAGCATTGCACTAGGACTGACACCCCACCCCATCGGTGTCAGTATGTATAAATCATAAAAATGAATACCAGTATGAGGTAATCGCCTTGTTGCCTGCCCCAAATACAGCAATATTTTTGAAATGGGTTAAACTACCCACATTAATTACAAAAATTAACATGTTAATTTTCCAGGCCTAAAATAAATCCATAAAATATATTGATGTACCATAAAAGAAGACTTATATTGGTGGAGGGTAGGCTTATTGATGTGAAAGCTCAATTTAGAATTCAGTACTAACCTGGACTTTTATGACATTGCAACACTAGCTTTAAACCTTTGTATTGAAGTATAACATGGATAAAAATACACTGCAGTAATATGACATACTATAAAAATCAACATGTTTATAAGATAAAAACTTATTGCACCTCCACTTTAAGCTACTTATTTTTTAAACTATTATACTTTACATACTCTTAAAAGTAACATATCTTTATGTTAATATTTTATTACTAGAATCAATGCACATTTGATCTCAAACCATTTATTTAAGACAGAGGTATGAAACAATCAAGACAAAAAAGGCAAAAATATTGAAATACTGAGGCATTCAAAACAGCAAAGTAATTAAAAAAAAGTGTGTGTTGTACAAATTGAGAAAACATACTACTTTCTGTTTAAAAATGTGCACAAAGACATATAACTTCAAACATAGCATAAAGAAATCTTTAAATTGGGAACAGCCTCACCATAATTTTAGATCACCTACTAGCCACAACTCACTTCTGCTTACTGACTTCCAAGGCCTTGCATACCTTTTCCACTCATCAATCAGTCAAGTCTTTTTCACAAGCAAGTTAAACCAACAGATGCTGTTCTCTATTGAAGCATGAAGGGCAAAACTCCGCTTGTCCCGCCCATATTTCTTTAACTAAATTTGAAAATGAGAATTGTGCTAGTGCAGAAACAAGTTGTATACTTGAATTTATTTATTTATTTTTTAAAACAATGGTTTTAAAAATGTGTCTGAATATACAGCCTGTGACTCAAAGGAAGATATACTGAATAACCCATTACAATTTTATATTCTCTAACAATACCAACATTAAAATGTTAAAAAATGTAACATTTCTGGTACAAGATGAAGTCTACCTATTAAAAAGGTGGCGTATGTCTACTATGAGAGGGGGAAAAAAAAAGATGCCTTACAGTGCTTAAGCCTAATATCATGGGCATTTAAAAATTAAACAGAGCAGTCTAACCGGACAGCACTTTCATTTACAATTGAACAAATTGTTTAATTTATGAAAAGATGCAGAAAGACAGAGAGAGAGACCAAGCGAGCAACTATGCCACCACAGTAAATACAGGCAGTCCAGAAACCTCCTTGGACATAATCTTTCACAAATTCAACTCAGGTCAGTATTTTACAATGCCAATTTCAAATTGTTGTGGCTTGTATAAGCTACAGTCTATATATGAAACAATCACAGATACTACTGCAGTTTATTACATGAATGTCACAAGTGTTGTTTCAGTGTGTCCTGCTATAATTTTCAATAGCTACTGCTTTTCCTTCCAGGTTTGACAGAAACAAAATAAGATGTGCCAAAACTAATTTAACTTTACTGTATTTATGTAATGTTGGGCGGTATTTTTGATAATCCGCAACTGGTATATTTATGCTCAAGTCTGTGAAAACATTTGAAGTACATCCACAAAGTTATGACACAGTCGTTCATACTGATATCTCACTGCAGTGTGACATTTTCATATTTTCCAACCGTTTGTGTGGGTGTACTCCCTAAGCAGCACTTAGGCTTGATTGCCTAAATGGATTCTATACCTTTTTCAGCAATGAAACTACTTTCTGTTGAAATAATTTTCAACCATTTTACTGGGTCTTGGAATGCAGCATTATAGATAAGGTACAGAGCAATGCTCCTACAGACTAATCAAGGGGAACTACTCTAAAATACATATTTGAGAGGAAACTAGAATGCAAGGAGAAAATACTTGTGTCCGCTGAGATCAAGGTTAAAATATGCAAGAGACAACTTGGATGGGTATTGACCTCAGTTCCACTACAGTTATGACCTGCATCGGTAACAACTACATTACATAAATCTGCCAACAAAACCCACACATACCGTGCATTCAGAAAGTATTCAAACCCCTTAACTAAATGTGAAAAAGTAACCTTGCAGCCTCATGTTAATTTTTAATTAATTTTCCCCCTCAAACTCAATATTCCACAATGACAACATGAAAATGGGATTTTAGAAATTTTTATAAAATTTGTTAAGAACAAAACCCAACAAATATCGCGATGACATAAGTATTCTGACCCTTTGCATCCTATTCTATTGCACCACATTGAGATGTTTCAGCACCTCGTTTGGAGTCCACCTGTGGTAAATTCAGTGGATTGCACATGATTAGGAAAGGTGCACACACACACACACTCGTCTATACAAGGTCACACAGTTGACGATGAGTATCAAGAGTAAAAACCAAGCCATAGGGTCTAAGGAATTACCTGGAAAGCTTACAGACAGCATTGTTTTGAGGCACAGATCTGGGGATGGCTCCAAAAAATTTTCTGCGGCATTGAGGATTATCAAGAGCAGAGTGGCCTCCATAATTCAGAAATGGAAGAAGCTCCTAACAACAACAACTCTTCCTTGAGCTGATCACCTAGTCAAAATGAGCAATTTTTGGGGGAGTTGGGCCTTGGTAAGAGACATGACCAAGAACTCAATAGTCACTGTGGCTGAGCTCCACAAAACCTGTGGGGAAATGGTAGAAACTTCCAGAAGGACAACCAACACTAAAAGGCCACTGATCCAGGAAGAAGCCTTACCTCAGTAAAAGACACATGAATGCCTGCTTGGAGTTTGGGAGAAGTCACCTAAATGATTCTCAGACTATGAGAAACAAGATTCTGTGGTTTGATTAAACCAAGATTGAACTGTTCAGCCTCAATTATATAAGTGTCACATCTGGAGGAAACTAGGCACTACTCCATCACCTGTGCAATACCATTCCAACGGTGAAGCACATTGGAGGCAGCACCATAAGGTGTGGTTGTTTTCTGTAGCAGGGGCTGGGAGACCAGTCAGGGTCAAATGAAAGCTGATCAGAGCACTCTGAATTTCAGAAAAGGCAGGGGATTCACCTTCAAAAAGGTGAATGATTCTATGCACAAATTAAAGACAACACATGAGAGGCTTACGGATAACTTTGTGAGTGACCTTGAGTGGCTTAGCCACAGCCTGATCTTGAACCCAATCAAACATCTCTAGAGAAACCTGAAAATAGCTGTCCATCAACACACTCCATTCAGCCTTCCAGAGCCTGAGAGAATTTGCAGAGAATAAACAAAGTACAATTCTGACATGGCTATTTCTTAATGTTGATTAAAGCAATTGCATGCCATGAACCAATTTACTACATTCTGCCACTGGCCAGTACTACAACTTTAGTTAGTTAACAGCATAATAGGCAGAAGCATAATTTCAAAGGTTAAAACAGGCCAAAATAAAAGTACACACTTTAACAATTACCTTTTCCTAAATTCATATTTGAACACATTGTATTGCACTATGAGAGAAAGACCGTGAGGTACACATTTAATAATGGTATGGTCTAATGAGGTGCTTGTTTATTAAACAATAAGAAACAGCAGCAATGTAGTCTTTATGAGTCTAACAAGACTGATCACTTGAATGTTCCTTCATTAAAAGGCCATAAAAAATTTCTCAAAAAAAAAAAAAAAAACAAAAAAAAAACACCCCACACACAACAAACAAATGCAAACTAGGAACAAGATATGGCTAGCCTCAGTCTAATCCCATGCCACTTGAACACGGTTCATATCACAGTATCAGCTACTGCCGTCACTTTCTGCTCTTCACTCTCACACCGTCCAACATCCCAGAGAACAAGTCAAACACCTACACCTCTGTGAAGCTCCTATTTATTTATATGTTTCCTATGAACACCACCACTCTCTCATTTTCAGCTAAGTCTTGTCTAAGGATGCATTTACTTTCCTTGCTGGATAATCTGCTGACTCTTAAGCATCTAGCCCCATACAACTTGTGAAGAGCTCTTAGACACACACCGCCCTGCACTGCCAGTGAAGAGATGTCATCCTTCTTAGAAATCAAGAAACAGACACGGAGTGATTTAACACATAAAATATTTTTAAAATGTAATTTCAGGTACCACCCAACAATATTAACTTTCAGGAAATTCAAATGGTTAATTGGAATTACCCCAGATTCCATGAACCTCTCATATTTCACACCCTGGTATACAGTCACCATCTACAGACAACACTATCACTCCATCTATAGCGGATGCAAAATAATGAGACACTTTAGTACTTACACCACATTCGTGATAAATGCCATTTACTTACATAACAATATTCTCAGTCTCTTCATAAAATTGTTTGAATTCCCCATGTCCTACGATGTTCATTCTACTTGCATGTCTATACAGATTAATTTTAGAATAGCTTCTACTACAAAGTTCATCACTGAAGTAACAAGCATCTCTTTAAACAATGATGTAATACTTTGCAGTTTAGAAAGATGGACTTCATTTTGTTACATTCAAAAGGGCATTTCATCATATGAGCTTCCATACCTAAAAGTTGCAGATGAAAATTTATCATTTTTAAATGATATAGGTGTAAATCACCCACCATCAAAGCTTTTACGCAGAACCATTAAATTACTTCGACAGCACATTAATTTGTTGTACTCATCTGCCACTGTCTACCATGACCGCATCATCCAACAACATGCATATACTGTACTTTAAACACACGGCTTTTGTAACCATTAGAAATTCAAACAAACAATAATTGTATACATTGATTTACCCAAGTAAATGACAAAAAAAGCAAATGGCAAAATGAACAAAACCAGCTTTCTTTAACAAAAAAAGGATTTTTGCTGTACCTATTCACAGTAAAAAGTGGCAACATGAATGCAATCATCTCTAACTGTATTCACTTTTTCTCAGATTGAAGAGGACCACTGTTTCTTTAGTATTGGCTTTGACAATTACAATACTTTCTCTACAAAATAGTATATTGAATTTTTCTTTATTAAAACGAAAAATATAATGCAGAATTCTTGCAAACATCCAGCCATCCATTATCTAACCCGCTATATCCTAACTACAGGGTCAAGGGGATCTGCTGGAGCCAATCACAGCCAACACAGGGCACAAGGCAGGAAACAAACCCCAGGCAGGGCGTCAGCCCACCGCATATATTTGCAAACAGTTAATCATAATGCTCTGTGGGAGTGGGCCACATAAAAAAAAATCCATGCAGGACAGGCATCGGTGAAATAAAATTTTCCCAGGCAAACTAGATATTCCTCCTTTATATAAACAGCATATCAGCTACAATGTGAATTTTCAAAGTATAAAAAAAATTCAGTTTCAAACAAAATGCATAGTCCATAAGCAATGATAAGGCAATCACATTTTCACTTTGCATAGATCACAACATACTTAAAATGATTAATACACGGGTTAGGATATACCTCAAAAGTTCCTCTGAATGGTTCAAAGCACTTTTATAAAAACACTATTTGGTTAAATCTCTCTCACTGGTCAAAGAATCTGCATTGTTCAAATGTTTTCACCTACAGTGCATCCGGAAAGTATTCACAGCACATCACTTTTTCCACATTTTGTTACATTACAGCCTTATTCCAAAATGGATTAAATTCATTTTTTCCTCAGAATTCTGCACACAACACCCCATAATGACAATGTGAAAAAAGTTTACTTGAGGTTTTTGCAAATTTATTAAAAATGAAAAAACTGAGAAATCCCATGTACAAAAGTATTCACAGCCTTTGCTCAATACTTTGTCGATGCACCTTTGGCAGCAATTACAGCCTCAAGTCTTTTTGAATATGATGCCACAAGCTTGGCACACCTATCCTTGGCCAGTTTCGCCCATTCCTCTTTGCAGCACCTCTCAAGCTCCATCAGGTTGGATGGGAAGCGTCGGTGCACAGCCATTTTAAAATCTCCCCAGAGATGTTCAATCGGATTCAAGTCTGGGCTCTGGTTGGGCCACTCAAGGACATTCACAGAGTTGTCCTGAAGCCACTCCTTTGATATCTTGGTTGTGTGCTTAGGCTCGTTGTCCTGCTGAAAGATAAACCATCACCCCAGTCTGAGGTCAAGAGCGCTCTGGAGCAGGTTTTCATCCAGGATGTCTCTGTACATTGCTGCAGTCATCTTTCCCTTTATCCTGACTAGTCTCCCAGTCCCTGCCACTGAAAAACATCCCCACAGCATGATCATGCTACCACCATGCTTCACTGTAGGGATGGTATTGTCCTGGTGATGAGCGGTGCCTGGTTTCCTCCAAACGTGACGCCTGGCATTCACACCAAAGAGTTCGATCTTTGTCTCATCAGACCAGAGAATTATTTTTCTCATGGTCTGAGAGTCCTTCAGGTGCCTTTTGGCAAACTCCAGGTGGGCTGCCATGTGCCTTTTACTGCCTTTTACTAAGGAGTGGCTTCCGTCTGGCCACTCTACCATACAGGCCTGATTGGTGGATTGCTGCAGAGATGGTTGTCCTTCTGGCAGGTTCTCCTCTCTCCACAGAGGACCTCTGGAGCTCTGACAGAGTGACCATCGGGTTCTTGGTCACCTCCCTGACTAAGGCCCTTCTCCCCTGATCGCTCAGTTTAGATGGCCGGCCAGCTCTAGGAAGAGTCCTGGTGGTTTTGAACTTCTTCCACTTACAGATGGAGGCCACTGTGCTCATTGGGACCTTCAAAGCAGCAGAAATTTTTCTGTAACCTTCCCCAGATTTGTGCCTCGAGACAATCCTGTCTCTGAGGTCTACAGACAATTCCTTTGACTTCATGCTTGGTTTGTGCTCTGACATGAACTGTCAACTGTGGGATCTTATATAGACAGGTGTGTGCCTTTCCAAATCATGTCCAATCAACTGAATTTAACACAGGTGGACTCCAATTGAGCTGCAGAAACATCTCAAGGATGATCAGAGGAAACAGGATGCACCCGAGCTCAATTTTGAGCTTCATGGCAAAGGCTGTGAATAGTTATGTACATGTGCTTTCTCAATTTTTTTATTTTTAATAAATTTGCAAAAACCTCAAGTAAACTTTTTCACGTTGTCATTATGGGGTGTTTTGTGTAGAATTCTGAGGAAAAAAATGAATTTAATCCATTTTGGAATAAGGCTGTAACATAACAAAAGGTGGAAAAAGTGATGCACTGTGAATACCTTCCGGATGCACTATATCATTATAATCCTTTTAGAATTTTGATATACTACTTAAAGTGTATAAAAGAAACACACCTAAGAGGAGAATTTTAAATGGAAAGCGATTAACCCTTCTCAACTTCTAGTTTACTTGGTAGCAAAAGTACAACCAATGAAACTTTGGAGAAAAATGCACAGTTCTAAACCTGCATTTAGAGGAGTTCAATTGAAAGAGAATCAACTACTTCTTTAGCACTGCAGGAACTGCTATGTGTACCACTACATATGAAAGAATGAATCTATATTAAAAATCATTGGGTTCAAAATTCACCAAGAATGATATTACTTTCTTTTTTGTACATAACTCGTGTTCATTAATTGTACTCTAAAATCAAATGTTTCACATCCCCTCTGAAGATGCAAGCTGCCACAGGATAAACTGTTAACTTGCACGCTCATGTACATATAGAAACCTGGCCTGCTCCTATAACAAGCATGAAGACTAGATGGCAAAAATGGTGGCAACATATGACTGTTACTTTTGTGCAGTTTTGCCAAGCCTCAAAATGTACCTTATTGTTTTGTCTGTGTTGGGTAGTCTATTAAGTACATAATCATAAAACTTGAAATGTTTTAATAGGACACAGATGACTAAATGTTTAATTAAATACAGTATGACATCATATAGAGGTTTACAAAAAAAAAAAGTTGCTCCTCAAAATCATTTAATCATTGAGTGCAATGCATTCACTCTGATTGTATCTCGTTAATGCAAAAAATCTTCCTACATGTTGGTTTCCCTGCTAGGAAACAAAACACTTAACTTATTTAAAACAGGGCCCCTAAAATCAAATATTTTACGAAATGGTATTCAATCAAATAAAAAGTGTTAAGCTTCAGCTAAATGCATGATACTACTTTGCTCCCACATTAAGTAGCTAATACTTTTTACTAGACTGTACTAAACATTTCAGGCTTTATAGATGTACTACCAGTATTTTAAATATCAGGTCTGGTCACAGAGTATGCACTGGTACAGTGCGTTGCTACACCCACCACACGACGAAACGGTTCAGGATCCTGGTTCGCAACCCCCCCAGGCAGACACGTGGTCCAGTCCCACTCTCCAGAAATGACCACCTATCTGCTGCAGCCAGGTGTTACGTGGGCGTCCCCTTGGCCTGGTCCAGCCACTCTGGAAATCGCGTCACATGGCCACAGTACAGTAACCAGCGCTCCCTCACAATGCAGGTAATGTGCCTCATTCGGGACTCTGTGAGCAACCGCTCGTTTAAAACAAAGTCAAACCACCGGCACACAAGGATTCTCCTAAGAGACACAATAACAAAGTAGTCCAGTCTTCGCCTCAGGTCACAGGATAGCATCCATGTATAGCAACCATATAGCAAGAGAGTAAGCACCAGGACTCTACGCAAAAGGATGAAGGTCCAAGTCTATAGATATCGGGAGCACCACACTCCTATTTCCAGTGACCTCATGACCCCCCATGCTCTACCAATCGGTCTACTGACTTCATAGTAAGAGTCAACACAGACAAATGTCATTGCCAAGGTAAGAAAACCTCTTGACAGGGTCAACGCTCTCTGCTCAGACAGACACACAGCTGATGGCTGTGCCTAAGAGGTCATTAAGGGCCATATTTTAAAATATGTAAGATGAAATAAAAATCAAGGCTTTTTAAAATAACTCTAACAGCAGACATTTACTTTGGCAATGTGTAACAGAAGCAAATTTCTATTTACATTATACCCATTTAAAATAAAACTATTAAACGATATATAGAAGTTTTTCATTTTTCTCTTTTTTTACCTTCCTCATTTCAAAGAACTGAATGTTAACTTGACTTGAAGCTCTAAATTCTCAATGAATAAATGAATGAGTGCAAGGGTAAACAGACACAGTTATGCTATTTAACTGGAACTTTATCTAGGGTTTACTACTGTGAAGGGCTGTCTAAGACTGCTTCTGGCAACCGAGTATTGGAATATGTAGGTTCAGGAAAAGGATAAATATAGGCTTTATGAATTTTATGCAAGAAAAACTATTTCACAAACATGAAAATACATGATTTTAGCCTGTTTCATAAAAGAACTTAGTTAAAAGCAATAGCAAAACCAAAGTATGTACAGCATACTCTTTTTCTTTTTGAAGTTCCAAACTTTTAATAGATTCTCTGGTTTCCTTCAATATTTTGTTCTGTCAACATTAGTTTATCTGCCAACTTGAAACCTTGTCCAGAATTAAGTAGTATGTGTCTATCCTGCAATAAATTAGCATCCATTCAGGATTAGTTCCTTTGTGTTCAGTGATTATAAGACTTAGGAAACTAAAGCGTTAAGGAAAAAGAAACAAATTTACTGGTAAACACTGCCGTAACACATATCAGAGTGTGTGGCATAGCGCAGCCTAGTACAGAGATTAAATAAAACTGTATAAAATCTGTCTCCACTCAAAACGCTGACATTACAGCAATAGTAGGACAAAACTGATGAATGAACATTTGTAAGACCATACATGGGAAATGAGTACAGCCAACTGACATTTTGGATAGCATCATAACACCTTTACAAAAGAAAAGAAACAAAAAACAAGGTGAAGTGTGAGGACCAACACAAGATCACCTTGAGATCTAATACTTCAGATTCTCCATTGAATGAAACAAACACCTAAATAGACCAAGGTGGAAGAATACATCAGAGACCAATTAAGATTCAGAAGTCGAACAGTAACAAAAAAAAGGATATACCAATGTTATTCAATGGGTCAGGTGTCCGTCTGTTTTGTGGATTACAAGAAGACTTTTCACAGAAGAAATTGGATCAAACTGATAAGTGACAGTATATAGGAATACAATGGAAAGATCAAAAACTGCTATCAGCACTGTGCATGGGGGAACAGTAAGGGTGAGATGTGAATAAACAGATACTTATATCATTGAAAAAGGAATTTGGCAAGTTTGACATTTATGAGGAAGCAATCGAGAGAGAAGCACTACAGAATAGGACTATAGAAATAAAGGTTGGAGGACAAATGATATTAAAAAGTATTAAACTCACTGATGATCAAGTGATGATAGTAAGCAAAAAAAAAAAAAAAGGTGTTTGGGGGGAGAGGCTACAAACTATACTGGATTCTTCTCAGCACCACAGTTGAGACCTCTACAATGAAAATCAATGCAAAGATGATGCATGTCATACAGATTAGAAAGATTAGAAATGTAACGGAAAAGCAGAGCAAAACATGTGTTACTTTAAACCCAGTATATATTGATTGCACAATAACAGAAGGTTGTTATTGTGAAAAAGAGGAATTTAATGATAAAAGATGCATCCAACAAAAGAAATTTCAACCTAACCATGGAACTAAATAGAAAACTGAAAACCACTGAAAGCTTGTCACTTCTGTTTCTATCCAGATTTATATATTACAAATAGCAGCTGCCCTAGCACTGAATGTAAAACTCCATTCTTAGCTTCAGCCAATTCTGATAGGGATCTTCACATTATAACCCTCTGCCTCCTGTGCCCAAGCCAATTTTGCACCATTCTACAAAGGACAGCGTGAACTCCCACTTCTTTTAGGTTGAGGCCCAATCTCTCATGTGGCACTCAAATACTTTCTGAAAGTCAAGATAAATAATAGCATATATTTCATTTTGATCAGATCCTTTTGTTGCTTCCTAAGAAATACAGGATGTTGGTAAAACATTACCTCCCTATTCTGAACCCAGGCTGACTGTTCGGTAAAACTCCTATCCTTTCCATGGGTTGCTCAGTCTTACTCTTTATAATTAACCTGTGAATGATGCTACTGGACAATATTACAAGAAAACGAAAAGTCGCATAATGAGAAAAGGATGGTGCATGATAGTAAAAGCTGGAGTTGGCATTTCAAGACAAGAACCTGTCAAAAGGCAGAAAAGTAAGGACAATGATAATGACAGATTCTGTGAAGACTAAATCTTGCTGTAAACATGGAGGACAAAGGGCCACCACTTTGAAACCTTTCCCCATTGAATTTAATATAGTCACTGCAGGAAATAATTGTTTCTATTTAATGATGGACATTGAGCATAGTATCTTAAATATTCTATATATGAGGAGAAATGAAAGGACTTTAAAATGCCAGCTTCAGAATATGCATTTTGAATAAACTAAAAATTAGTGGCTATCAAAAATCTGCATTCAGAATTTAACCTGATTAAGTTAGTTAAACTTACTTTGAGTCATGTAAAGTACAGTATATGTGACCATGCAAAAACGTTTCAGTTCTAGACAAGAGACCTAAAATGTAATACAAGTAACAAACATTAAAACATACATATTCATAGAACATTTAACCACATACTTCCAGACTTTATCTGTAAAAATTTTTATGTACATTTCCCTTACTACATGACTGCAACATTTGCAAAGGCTTTCCGAGTATGCACACATTAAAAATGAAGTAACTTGTACAAGTTCAAAGTAGAATTTTCTAGTTTCATCAACCAATGAGACCTCATTGTGTTTAGATTCTTTCACAGAAGGCACTTGCATTTGGCTAAAAAAGTGAAAGAAAGAGAGAGAGACAGAAGACAAGCACTTGGAGTTTTCCCTTGAATAAATAAGGATATAATTTTATTTCTAGAGTAAATTCAACCTCAATTATTTTATGAATTTCAGAAATTTCACCATTTAATTTCAATAAACATTACTATTCCTTCTCCCTTTTTCAGTATTCATTCAAATAAATTAAATTCACCAATTAAATTAGGGTCATTAGTAGATATCTGATTGTTTCTCTGATAAATTAATTGCATCCACAGAGAAGTGCAGTCTGCAATCAGTATTGATTTAATTATGTTTACAACAATACCATGTACAGTGTGCATTATTAAACGTAAGCCAATGTTATTTTAACTAGAAATGCATTATAGAAAAAATGATCATGGAAAGCTAAGCTATACTTAGGAAAGTACAAAAATGAAAATCAGATATCTATAACCCATACAAATGAAACTCATTTGCTATCTTCACAAACAACTGAACATAGTGGCAGCAAAATGGTTAATGAAAATGTGCATGATTGAGGGCACCTTTAATTTACATTGTTATTATGTTATTATTATTTATTATTATTATTACATATATTGTTAATATTTAAAACAAATTTTCCATTTGAAAGGCACAATATACAATAAATGATAGACTTGGTCACTAATACTATAAAAAACTGATTCACAAATGACTAATACATTTTTTAATATGTGAGGGAGGGAAATCAATTACTTTTAATATTTGTCAAAATTAATAGAATGATTGCTTCAGAAAAACTGCTTGCGACTTGTCGGGGCAAATGTTTTAAAAGATGGTATAAAAAGAAAAATACTACTGTGAAAAATCCACATGATGTCCTGCCTGGAATTCTTGCAGATTTTTTTCCTGCTGCTAACTGCTTGGAGATTGACCAAACCAAAAAACATTTATTCAAGAGACAATCACAAAACACACATTAGAATTTAAAAAGAAGATCACATGGCTGTACAGAGTTCAAGAGTTGTGATTAACTTGATCCTGAGAGCAGTACTTTTAATTTTGGTAATGAGTTAATACACAAAATTGACAACTGGAGTTTACTCTTGATAAACAATATGCATGACTAGACACAAAATAATTGACAAATATCTGTAATATGACTAAACACATTGTGGCAGACGGCCAGGGACCTTGCCCCACCGGGACACCTGGACCAGGGAAGGACCGGGAAAGGGGCAGTCTCCCCTGGTTTCCATCAAGGGCCACGGATACAGAGCTTGGAAGCTCAACCCGGTTGGGGTCCGTGGCCCAGACAAGGGGCTGCCTGGATGGTTGCGGAGCCCTGGAGGACAGCACTTCCGCCACACCAGGAAGTGCTGCCGGAACACCATCAAACACCTGGAGCACATCCGGGGCATGATAAAAGGGGCCACCTCACTCCCTTCGAGAAGCCGGAGTCGGGAGGAGGAAGACGGTGCTTGCAAGAGAGGAGTGGAGGCAGCCGAAGAGAGATAGTGACTGAGGAGCAGTGTGTGAGTGCGTGGAACTGACTGTAAATATTGTAAATAAATCCGTGTATTCTGAACATTGGTATTGTGTCTGTCTGTGGCCGGGCTAACTTTTACATGTTATTTAATGATGGGTCCCTGCCTTGAAGCAGGCAGAGTGTCCCATCTGGGATGCCATAATATATATTGTGATGGATTCTGCTTATTGCAAAGTCTAGATTGCCATTCGCATTTAATAAATGGACTAACACTAGCCTGTACAGTTGATTGAAAAATGGAAAAACCAGTCTAACTTCAGTATTACCATCTTCTAAAAGCATATTCCCCGATGAAGCTCTACAAAAAAAGGGCAATACCCAAGTATAAAAAGCCTCGCCTACAAAACTGAATACTTACCAAAAGCTTTATTAACAGGACCACCAAAACTTAAAAGCATTTGATCAACCTACAAAGCTATAATTTATGGTTCACTGTCGTCACCAAGACTTTAGATTATATCTTGAATAGCATACACATACCCCCAATCTCAGCCATTGTTATGCAAAATGCATTCTCAAGCAGAAATGAGTGAATATGCAGAGTATTTAACAAAACTTAAGTTCAACTGGGCATCTACTGTCTTTTGCAGTATAAACGTTTCATTTTCATTCAGAATGCCATTGTCAACTTGATTTACAAGCAACCACTTGCTATCAGTTGAGGTTTGCAGCAGATGCAAACAGTGCTTTTGAATTAGGATGGTTTGACTACACGTTCTTTATGAACTACATACATTATTTACCAGCCTGCAATCTACAGTCAGCCTTCATTTATTGTATAAAGATGCCATTACTAAAGGGGTGGGTGAAAAATACTCTTCAGTGCACCTTGAGCATTGCTCAGTAGTGATGATAAAGTCTGCATTACAACTAACTGCTTTACTGTTCAACAAAAAACAAAAAATTAGGGGTTTTAACTAATATTACAATACCTCCAACATACCGTACATAGAGTGATGACTTTAGTAGGTACAGTCATGTTTGTATTAATATTTTTAGCATTAGTATCTCCAAACGAAAAATCATGCAAATGATGTTATAAGAATAAAGTAAGAGTTAGTCACATTTGAACACAAAATCATCAACATTAGTTGTTAATGACACAATAAGGTTGTCAAAGTGTGGCACAGGAATACTGACCTATATTACCCCATCTCATGTATGATTTGTTCCTTAATTACTGGAACATCAAAATATGTTAAATCTCACTCAGAATACTTGCACGGGAGCAACTAAAATGGCATATACTGACATGTAAGGCAAATTAAGAAGACTTCATGACATGTTACTTGAAACACCCCTGAATCACTATCCTGCTGAAAAAGCAGGTAAAATGCTCCAAAATCCCTTGGTATTCAGACCTTCTTCTGGACTATTTAATGTGCACAACAATGAAAACTCAAATAATTTTCACCCACTATCCCCATTACACTGTTGACACCCAACAGCATGGATCTAAGGACTCGTTGCATTTTCTCCATATCAAGGTGTCTCCATCGGCATGCAGCAAAAGGAATTGGCACAGACCATACAATATTTCTTCCAAGCCTACTGCTTCCAGTGTCTGCATAACTTAGCCTACTCCAATTGCATGTTCCTCCAGTGTTAGAACTTTACTTGACATTCGGCAGTTCTCAAAGGATAGTTATACAATTTTTACATTTCTTTTCTGCACAAGGAGTGTCAGCTCCTTTAATACAAGGTCAATAATCACTGGCTGGGCATTTCCTGGGGGAAAGGTAGCTGTTCAAAATATGCTTGCTTACCATACGCAGGAACATCTGGAGCTTGATCCAGTGCAATATTTAAAAAGTCACTTACGCCCGTTGTTTTGCACATTCTAAAATGATTTTCTTAATATTACCAATGCCCCCACCCTCAGTTTCTTTTCATCTAATAAGGACCCATTTGTAGTAAATAATATTAAAAATATGCTTAAAGGATTTTTAAATATTACCTTGCTTTCACTTCCAATATGTATTACATTACTCAATGTTTTGTTCAGTGCAAGGATTTAAATTTACTTGTCTACTAGTTGCAGCTGAACAAGGGCAGGTTACAATCAAACTGACTTTTTTTTATTAAGCCAGTTTATAGCAGGCAATGAATATCAATATATAGCCTTTTATAAGAAAGAGTTTACTATCTAATTAATAAAACATTTAACTCCAAATCTTTCAAACTATAACATTTTGAACTTTGAATAATAGTATTTACCTTCATGAGTAACTTTCTAATTTACAATGTACACCTGATATCTAATTTTTTGCTTAAAAATAAATATTTTTTACTGTTTTCCTAAACATAATTGATACTGGAGGAGGGAAACTGGATTTTTTTTCCTACACTTCAAATTTGTCTAGTTTATGTTGAAATGTGCAGTATTTTCTGTTATGAAACATTAATGAAGCAAATGTTTCGAAATTTGCATGCAGAATTAAAAATTCAGCAATTTGAAATAATTTTTCAATTACGCAAAGTATAAAATACTGTGTTTTTGCTTTTTTTTTTTTTTAAATATGTAATATTATAGGCACTGTCTACCACGAGTGGCCCTCAAATGACTAAGCAAGTAAGAACATGGATGGATTCAAGGCCTTTATTTTATGTAGGATAATGACTGATTTTACATGACAAGCTCCCAAATCATGCAGTTAAAGCGGTTTATAGAACTAAGACATTCACACCGAATTCTTTAAAGCTAAACTATAATCACACATTAATTATACACAAAAATGTAAGTATTCTGCATGAATATTAACATACTAATCATCATATAACATTTGAATATGCCACAACTCCACTTCTAACTACAGCACAGCACAAACTTTGGCCTATACATTTGAAAAAATAGCCCAAGCTAAACAATCCACACTACCATAATGAATGCCAGTATAAAAAGAGTTTCAAAGTGCTTAATCTGTGTAGCTGTATTAAATTCAATCTTACAAAATTATGCAGATTTTAAAAAACTTCTGAAAATGTCTATGTTTAATATAGTGTAAATTTGCTTTATATGCTACATTTTGAACACGTATCCAACTTTGTCAAGAACAAACAACAGACTACTATGGGTTCCTAAATTTTGACCCTTTGGGTACCTTAGGGGGTGGGGTTCCTTTTTACTAGAGCGAGTTTTAAGGACAGTGCCATTTCCTAGATTTGGGATTTTGGAAATAAATTAGTCTCTTCGAGGGTTCATTTTAAGAAACACCATTTGGAGCAACAACATAGTTCTGCCTTAAAATAGTAAATAAAAGTAGGCTGATTGCAGTTTTGCAACATGTGAAAACCAAAGTTATGGACAGGAGAATTTCACTATCTATCCATAAAGGGTAACTATTATTCAAGTTTTGCACTACCACATAATCAATAATGACCTAGAAACATCCTACCTATCCCTGCCCAAAGCCCCTTTCTTTTTCTCTCTGACTAAACATGCACCTATAAGTCAGCAGAACATGAACAGAAGTGCAAATATTAGATAAAAAAGGGAAAAAGTCACTTGTGGAGATATGATTCCATAATGCTTCCATAGCTAGTCAATCTGTATAGCTTGTGTATTGCATTATTTATTGATATCAGCATTTTTTGCTAAAAGATTTTAATAGGAGTACAATGCCATATTGGCACCTTGCACCAGACCTGTCATATGCTGTGTTTCCACAGCACAATCCTGAACTTGAATTATGCAAATTGGATAAGGTGATGATAAGATACATGATTCAAGACAATACATGATTGTCCACAGTCCAGACTATTTTTGGTTTACATTATTACTGAACCATAAGGATTTCTCACATTCTAATTGCTTGTCATGTTAAAGCACAATGTTAAAATTTGTGTTAAAATTTGCCATTGTTAAACATGCTTTCACAACACTTCAATATACAGTGTGAACAGTCTGTATATGATCTGAATTTCTTTTCTAGGAATTTCTCAAGAACTAAAGTATGCTCATACCTAAAAGGCATTTACTTTCTTCCATATTTGTGGGAGATTCTGCTTATACTGCCCAGGGTCACCTACAATTTGAGAAAGTAAAAATATAAAACTACCACTCACACATACCTTTTAAAAGTCTTTAACTTGAGAACTTTTTTAGATTATAAAATAACCTTATTGAGCCTCCTACCTTTCTCATGTTAACCACAAATGGAAAATAAAACTAATTTAAGATCCATCCCACTAAACTGCCCTTCAAGTAGAATCAATCAAGTCTACAAGAAAGAATCCAAAACACCTTGAGTAAGCATACTTTCATTTTGTGCTTTAAGGTCAAACAATAAACAGCACCTGCCCTTAACTCAAAATTGCAATCTTGACGACCTTTAAAAAGACAAGCTATCTTGTTGTCACATAGTAAAAGCAAGGTTAAATGAAACTATAGTACACTTTTTAAACTGGTGTGACACATAGTATTTATACCAGCATGGAGATTTTAAAATTTTATACATTTAAAATGTGCTTCAACTAATTAGAAGATTTTATTTAACACGAGTGGCTGGTTTACATAAAGACTTCCAGAGTGGCTTGTAAATAACTACAAAAAAAAAAAAAAAAAAGTTACTTTGTGAAAAATAGCTACTAGACTTAAACAGAATATTTCAAAAACTGAAAAAAATATTTCAATATACAGGAAAACTTGAATTCAGAAACCACATCCAACTTAATTATAAAAAAAAAAACAAAAAAAAAAAAAAAAAACTTAAACATATACTGCAAAAAACAGAGCAATGACAAGTGTCAAATTAATGGTACAAATGTAAAGACTTGGGGCAAATAAACATTATCTGACAGTATTTAACAGTAATTTTTATATTGCAATTAAACTAAAGCAAAATTAAGAACATTACAGAAACAACAAAAAAAAAGTAACATTTCTAGGTAACTAACATCATAATTAGGGCAAAGCAAAACAAATGTACAAAAAAAAAAAAAAAAAAAAAGGCTTTCATCTACACAGAAATCGATAACATAACATTTGTCAGTCAATTATTTTTTTTACATGTAACTAAAGATAAAAGTGTTATGTATTAAAAGATTTTAGAATTATTCAGGGGAATTATAACAGTCCTTCATTCATGTTAAGTTATGCCAAGCAAGTCCACACAATTTGTAAGCAAATTGCATTAATACTACTAATCTAAATTATGTACTCTAAAATACCTAGTATTTCACTGGCTTAAGTGGAAAAAAACTATAATTAAACTATCGATTGTGATCAAAGCAAAGCATACCACCCTTCATTTCTAAGACATAAACCCACATTTAAATGTATTGTCAGTATTTTATACAAGTTTCTGATATATAGTACTGATAAATTCACAGTATGTATTCCCCAATAAAATAATATTATTCTATTTAAGTTGCCAAGTAACAATTGTGTTACATCTACATTAAGGGTCATTTCAGGATGTTAAACAAGAACTTTTCTAAATATAGATGGCTCTGCTTACAAAAAGAAAAAAAAATGTCCAAGATTTATTTTCTTAAGAACTTTTGCACTTGAAAACTCCTGAATGATTTTGGCTTAGTCAAAAATCATCTGAAAACGTGCAACAAAATATAATGAATATACTAAAATGGGTAAACAAGAAAAGTGTGACCTAATAATTACACTGTTTATTTTAGTAACGACTTTTTAAATTTGTTTTCTCAGCTAGTATCATTTAGGTTCAAGTGTATTGACAAGCGTTAGACAACTCCTCTTTCACATGCAAAGAAAAGGCTTAGTTCTCCACAGAAAGTAATTTATTTCCAAATTCTCATTTCCAGAAGCAAGATGTGTATCACCAGCTTTCAGTGCTCCATGAACAATTGAATTTGTCTCACACAGTGGTGCTAGGTATTACCAATTTCAAATGAAACTACCAAATAACTTAAGACAATATTTAAGGATACACACATAAAAAATAATTACTTAATAATGACCAATTATAATAGCAAAAAACTCAAGCAATAGTTAGATTAAAATACAGGCACTGAAAATGATCTGCACATAAACATGGACCAGTACAACTACCATCAGTGGCTTAACAACTTCCTTTCGACTTTCCTATCGTGTTGTGCTTTTCTTTTCCAGCTGGCTATTGTCAATCATGAACTCCTTAACACTGAACTTTCAGTACTCTATCATAAATGACAAACTGAAGTTTATCATTAAAACAATTCATTAAAACTAAGTGAAACAGGGTCAGAAAATTTCATTTAAAATTGATAGGAGACAACACTTATTTCAAATACTACAATTTCATGAATAGTACTAATTAAATTGAAACATTGCGGATTAAAACTATACTCCTAAATTTCACAAGAAGGGGGAGTTTGACACACACACACACACACACACACACCAGAAGTATGGGACATAGAGTACAGCATTTGTTTTACGACCATGGCTTTTCTGTTCATATTTTGAGCTGGACTATATCCCAGTTATCAATACATGCTTTACACTGATCTCCATGATGCAGTTAGTACACTTCTAATATTGACAATAAAGACAGTTTCTAAATTACACATCATGTATTCCTGTTAAGATAACAGTACACTGAATTTTATAGATATTTCTTTCTCCTTTGTAGCCTATCAGACTATACTGCATTGTCAGAGAATAAACTACTAAGCTCACAAGCACTTTTTACCTCGAGCAGTACGTTATCATAATTGAACAATGAACGCTATCCATTATGAATGGGACTGTTTGTATTCACACTACTATAAAGTGCCGATTATTGTTTTCTACAGTTTATGTTACATTGTAAACATGGTGATAACTATTTTCAGTTTGTATATTTATTGGTACATTGAGAGAATATGCTTCATAATAATTTAGTATTCTTGCTAAAAATGCCAACAAACTATAAAATTTACAACAGGCGACTCCTACAGCCTAAAACGCGCTGGATAGGTGGTCAACCGATTTGAAATGAGCCAAATCTTTCTGAATGTGCCTTTTTATGTGTTGTTTCCCAGTCTTAGAAGTGTTCTAGGATAAAATGTATTTTCCAAAATCATACTGTGTGTTTGTTAAATTGTATTATTGGGTACTCTGGGTAAATCTTGTGTTTTATGTATAAAATACTGGAAGAAAATTTGCAAAATTATGCAAACACGTCTTGAGATAAAACACTGTACTGCATGTGTTGCTACAATTGTATTCAAACTGCAAGAAAACGGGAAAAATAATCATTTGGTTTGGTAATCATAAGAATTTTTAAACGGCGCAGTGAAACTATAAAACCACATTAGCACAATCAGCGAAAGAACAAGCCATTAAAGTGATTATGCAGCTTTCTCGTGGTCCTTCAGAAAAAGCAAACGCTTCAGACTTATAAAGGCGCCGCAGCTGTTTTTGATAATCAAGCCAACATAACCACAGCGGAAACAGTAGCTACCGCAAAACAAGAAAAAGTAGCAATAGTGCATTCGCAAATCATCGATGTATAAACGTCTGCCAGCACCCATCCCTCCAGCAACATTCATTAAAGGCCAATCATTAAAAGTGAACCGATGTGGCACATCAAGGACTACAGTTAAGACGAAAATAACAGGTTTCTAAGATGACTGTATTCATTTTCCTTTTGATGTTATGGAAAAAATAATTAAAATCAGACGCCTATAGGTGTTACAAAACTGACGTGGAAAATTAACGTCAAGTTGACATAATGTGCATATGCCCAAGTGTAAATGAACTTAAACAGCCCTGTAGATTTTAAAAATCACAGTTGCAAAAATCAATTGCTTTCGTAGCTCAAAAGGCAGTCGCCTTCCGTACCCTCCTGTTTGATGTTTCCAAATTGCAGTAAGGTGACAGATTAAGGCCACATGTGCAAACCACAAACACATCCGAAGTCGGTGTAAACTTTGCCTCCAAAGAGCCTAAAGATCACCAACTGTCTGCAACATTCCGTCTTTCGTCTCCTTCTTTTATCACCATTTCAACAGCCTGGATCTCAGAGTGGGGAAAAAAACACTAAATAAGACCCCTGAAGGGGGGGGGGGGTACTGAGGTTACTCCTGTTACAATGTTAATAAGCAAAACTTTACTTTAAAATATAAGAATAAAGGGCACATGACCGCTAATTCATGTGCAAATGAGCAAACAGGTGTGGAGAGGGCAGCACGATACCAGTCACAAAATAACCCAGATCCCCTTACATCCCATCCCCATATCAGATGGCACTTGCCCAGCGCTTCCAATCTGCCGCTTCAGACACAAAACGCACACATTTTACATTACGTTCTTGGATCCCGGTCAGTTATATTGTTCATACTTCTCGATATAAAGACTTTCCTGTCTACTGAACCGAATCCACCCTGAACAGAATGCTCACACTATCTGTATTTCTAACATTTACACTTTGTTTGCCGAATATACAAAAGTGTACTCACTTTTTCCAGCAAGTCCCCGTATATCAGTGAAGTTTCCCAAAAAGAAGAACAATGTTGTTGAATGCCGTTCCCAATCCGAAATAAGAAGCAAAGGAATGAGATAACGAAAATACAGGGTACGGCGATACTCGACTTTTCACGTCGAACACAGTCCAAAAAGTAAAAGAAATGACAAACAAGAGAAAACTTCGTTTACCCGCACGTCCCCCTTTAAGTGCGCTCTGTACTGTGCAGTGAACTGGACGCATGCGCAAATAGTAACATATGAGGGGTGTGTGCGCGTGACGCCACTCCCGCCCTGTGCCTCGTACAGGTGTCCTTGTCCGAGGCCCCAAACGTCGATGCTTCCGGACAACAAAAGGACAGGGCGGTCAATCACATACAACAGCGAGAAAAGCTTTTCATGGATTGTAGACTGCGAAGGACCTGCTAATGGCGCAAGGAATAAAGAATGTCTTTGAAACAATGGGCACTTTATAATGTCGACGAGTTTATCGAAGTCAACCAGTACATAAACGGTTTTTAACCGAGTATCTGTATTTGAAAATAATTCGCTAGCTTTAAAAGAGTGAGTTTTTTTAATTAAAGAGGTATAGGCCTGCCAGTCATTGTATATTTGGGTAAGACTGAGATACAAAATACGTGAGCGAATAGAGAATATTATTGAGCCGTGTTGTACTCACGAGCACCTCATTATCGAGCGCGAAGTGGACTTTTTTAATTGCAAGCGATCTGTGAAACGGAAAGGAGTAGATCGTGGTAATCTTGATTACGTATATTAAATGCTTTCTTAAGCAATAATCTTTATATGACACACTTGTATAATATATTTTTTGTTTAAAACTTTATCTTTAGGAGTATTAGTGGTGCCTGCGACGGAATGGTTTCCAATTAAAAGCTGTTTCGTGCCTCGTATCCAGGGCCACCAAGAGAGACTCGTGCTCCTTCGCACCCCGTACTTTGATAAAGCATATTTAATAATGCTGCGGTAATAATTTTACGATATGATATTCATTTGTAATTATTATTGGGTATGTGTTCTAGGAAAGTAATCGTTTTTCCTAGAAGTAAAGAATTACTTCTGAACGCTTTTAAATCACTTTTCTTTTTGTCCGGCGCCGATTGACTCACCGGTACGAGAAAACACCCCCACACATTACCGTTCTTTATGTCCAGTTATGCAAGACTTCGAGTTTATGGGAAACCCGCCCCCCCCCCCCCCCCCCCCCCCTCCCCCCCAGTTTTGGCTCCCATTTGTTAGGCTACTTTTGGACCTAATTTTGTGCAGAAAGGTGCGCGTTATGATAGAGTAAAACAATAGACGGCTGTGGCATACATGATTACAAGGATAGGATAGGTTGTGCATGCCACATCAACCATCCCCTGGGGTTCATCCCCTATTGGGATACAAGCAGGTCAAAGTTACCTCGTTTCACAAAACTTGGATCTCTGTTAGTGAGTATGGATGTCAATCACTCCAATGCTTTGTCAAGGTCGTGGGTCACGAATAAGATAATATTTTTAATCTTTAATTCTTACCAGATGGTCATATACCCCTAACAGTAACTCCAAGAAAGATTAAAGGTGACAAATTTCAAATGTACGCATGTGGGGTATCCCTTTAGACTATTTTATGGCCATTGATTACAAATGTTATTTTTGATTCCTAGCCCTCAAAGGACCTCTAGCAGAGGAGGAAAAAATTACAAATTTTTATTACAATCAATATTTGGACTTTACATTTTTAAATTGAAGTACACATTTTAGTATTTAAGATATCTAACAAAACTGTTCTTGTTTAAAATGAATTTCTGCCTCATGAAATAAATCATTACATTTCTTATTTTTGTTGCATCTTAAAAAGTTAAGCTGTGTTTTTTTATTTTCCTAGCAATTTGCTATTTTTTTATAATTATTAATAAGAATTAATTACATGTATATAATGCTTTACTAACCTGCTGAAAGTGCTTTACATAGACAGTGGGGAATGACTTCGTCCACCACCAGTGTGTAGCATTGACTTGAATGATGTGAGGGCAGCCAGAAGTAGCTGTGCTACAGTCGCCCACAGGAAGGTTGCTCGCATTATGTAGGGGATGGTGAAAAGCCCTTCGGAGCCTCATTCCCAGAAGAGTTATAACCGCAGGAGAGCCAATTGGGTCAATCCTGTTGAGGATCGGAACTGGTCTGGTGCTGAGGCAATCCCCACTGCACGGCAGCACTCTGGTCCCATTTTTAGTTGGCTCATCTGGGTAGGCGGAAGGAACATCTTGTCTTTCTCTTGTATGATGATCATCTTCCTCCGCAGTCAGAGGAGCTTCATAAAATCCACATTTCAGTGGTGGTACTCTGCGAGGTGTGCAGACTTGGGTTTGGCCAGATCTCTGTAGGTGGGTACAGCTTTTATTGCTGTGGTCACTCTGATGTATTTTATACTCAGGGAGTAGCTGTTGCTGTGTCAGATCAGTTCTTTCTGATGGTGTCTGATGTTACTTCTATCAATGAGGATATTGTGAGGCTCAGATTAAGGCACTCTCCAGGTGCCTTGTCTGTTGTCTCTGTGTATGCTCTGACTTCGGTGAGTGATGTCTCTGTGAGGGAGACATTTTATTTGCAACTGCGCCCTGTGGTTGATGTATGCCTGTGAGGTGACACTCCTCTGGTCATGGGTGAGTTCAGTGCGACAGCTGGCTCTGACAGGACTGGCTATGAGGATTGTGTCGTTCCCCATGGGTCTGGAGACCATGGTGGAAGTGGCTCTATGTTCTTTGACTTTGCAAAAGGTCAGGGACTGCAGATCGCTTGATCCTGGTACCAGATCAGGCTGTTTCTAATGAGTTTGCACACAGTTTTTGTGAGGATATTGCAGTCTTGTGTGCAACTGCTGATCCTAATCTGAGGTGGGAGACCTTCAGTCACAAGACTCTGAATATTGCTGAGGGTTGTGTTGGTTTTGCCAGTGTTCCCAGAAGGAAGAATTTCATCTGGCAGGGCACCCTGGATTATCATCGAGAGGAGTCGCAGCGCATGGCTTGATGGTAATTCTGGTCTCTACCATGCACTGAGAAGAACGGCTGCAAGGGCTCAGAAGGTATATTAAGGAGGCATTTGTTAGAGGAATCTGTGATCATGTGACACACCATGTATGGTCTAGTGAGCCACATCCTGCTTACAGAGGAATCAAGGCATTGTGCACATCCAAAGCTATTCCTTGGAGAGTCACAGTAATGGCGGGTGATGGAGTGGACCTTACGGATGACACTGCAGTTGTGACCCACTGGGTTGGCACTTTGAGCAGCTGTTTAAAGCTTATCCTCCTGCTAGGACATTGGGCATCTCTGGATCCACGGTTATGAGGCTGAATCTCCAATTTGCTTTGAACCACCCAGTCTTACTGAGATTGCACAGGTGGTGAACCAGCTGAGGGTAGGGAAGTCTGCAAGGATCTGTGGTATCTGGTGTGAACCTCTCCAGCCTGGTGAAAAGGCTGTCCTCCTGGCATTGCAAGCAATCTTTGCTTCCATTTGGGAGACAGGCAAAATCCCAACTGACTGGAAAATGGGAGTTGTCATCTTTATCTGGAAAGGAAGAGGTGATTGCCTGTATTGCAACAACTACATGGGATAACACTGCTCTCGGTGTCAGGTAAGATCCTTGCTGGGGTCATCCTAAATTGAATCTGTGATTACTTGTTCACCTACCAGTGACTGGAGCAGTCTGGTTTTTATGCCTAATAAGTCTATCATCGATTAAGTGCAAACATGAATATCGGCAAGTTTTTTTGCAACCTTAGTTGATTTTCTTAAAGTGTTTTGCCATGTGGGACATGCTCAGACGTCATGGGATCCCCCCGAAGTTGCTGGATATAATAGCAGGCCTGTACACTGGTACTGAGAGTACTGTGCACAGTGAAGGCATAACCTCTGTGTTTTTCCCAGTTGATTCTGGGCTTGGCCAGGCTTAGAAAAAAGGGGCTGATATTTAATAAACAAATTATTAATTGGCCGGCTCGATCTCTGTGGGTGTGCATGCTCATGCAATTACAGGGGGTTGGTGGAGTAATTGGAGCAAGACACACCTGCACGTGAGGGAGCAATCTGTCTCAATTGCTTTATCGGCTTTATGCAGTGTGTGAATGGGATGCTGCGCCCATGGTGGCATATGAGGATGACCCAGCATGAGAAAAGGAAAACAGATCGAGAGAAGAAAAAAAGGAAGACCAATTGGAAGAACTGAGGTTAAAGAGTAGAGAGAGAAGCAGGCAGGAAGACAGGAGAGTGCCGGGATGGAGAGCCCCTTCAGGGTAGCATGCAGCCAGTGCTCAGGAGCTGAGGAAGTGATTGCTCCGACTGAGTGGTTTAGAGAGCCAGAGTGATGTGGCGCTGAAAGGCAGTGGGGGTCGGACTTAGAGCCCTATAGTGAGCGCTATGGCCTTTGGGTACCCAAACCTTGGGTTCAGATGGGGATCCCTGTTGCAACCATGGAACAGCAGGGACCTGGACCTATGGAAGGTTGGCTGTGTTTGTTGGGAGGGTGTCTCCTCTGCTGTGAGGCCCTGAGCGGGATGAACAGAGGAGATGTCAGTATCAAAGGGAGGTACAGGGGACCAGAGTTTAAAAGACAGTTTTCTGCCTTTGTTTGATTTTAACTTCCACCATCACTTTGTTTTATGGATTGTTTATTGAATTTTTGCACTGCATGTGATTGTGACTTGTTTTAATAAAATCTCTGGAGCACTTTTGCACCCACCCCTTGTTTTGAGTGGTGTCCTTATCTGCTGGCTCATCCCTCAGGTACGTCATCGGAGGTATCGGGTTCAAGAGGCTCCTGGGACGCAACAGGTAGTATGGCATTGACCCACACTATCACATGTTCCTACTCTGTTCAGTGATTGCATGGACTGGGTGTTGGGCAGGGTCGTGGGGTCCAGCAGCTGTGGGGCATCTGTTGATGAAGAGAGATTCACTGATCTTGACTTTGCTGACGATACAGTAGTCACAGAGTCAATGAAGTCTCAGATCAGTGCTCTCGAGAGACTGAGTGAGGAGTCTGAGTGTCTGGGCTTGCAAGTGTCCTGGATAAAAAACAAGATCCAGGCCTTTAATGACCTCTTGGGCACAGCCATCAGCAGTGTGTCTATCTGCGGAGAGATTGTTAACCTTGTCAAGAGGTTTACTTACATCAGCAGTGACATTCATGTCTCTGGTGACTTTTCCTATGAAGAGACTGGTCTCTTTCAGTATTGTGTCTCTTTGGAAAATCCTTGGGTACCTCTGGTTCGACTTTGTGTTGAACAAGCGGTTACTCAAGGAGTCCTGAATAAGGAGCATTAGTTGCATTGTGAGGGAGCGTTACTTACAGCATTATGGCCATGTAACGTGATTCCCTGAGGGTGCAAGATCAGACAGTAGTCTGCCATCAGAATGACATCACAACGTCCCTGCTACCTTCTTTCCTTGTCCTTGATATCCTGATGGAATCTTTTTCACTCTGTTGTTCACTCACTACTCCAAAGTTTTCAGGGAAATATTCCAAATGTAAAACCCAAAAAGTGAAGTTTGAAATTCATGTTGTAACCCTATTCCTTAGACTTAACTAATAAATTTTTTACAATTTTATTAAAATTTGGATCAGTTTTGGTACCTAAAAATCTAGAAATTAGTTCTTTGAATTATATCCAAGCACCCTGTTACAGGTCATTCATCACACCATCATATTCTGCATCAGAAATATGTAAGATATGCAGAACTTTAAGCTATATTATGACCTTCATATTGAATAAAATAACTTTTGCTTTAAACATAGATTTTAATATTAGAAAAGTGTACATTAAAATTATTAAAATAAACTATTGCTATATAATTGCAGTGCAAAAACAACAAAGAAACCTGTAATTGGCAGCTAAAAACTGTGTTTTGTGAAAAAATGCTACGTGATGGAGTAAAATGGGTTTCATTTTTGAAGTCAGTGTCTGAAAATATAAAAACCACTTGAGATAATCCAGTTTTTTTAAGGTATACCTGTATCATGGATTAAATAACCAGAACACCTGGGAAATTAAAATTAAAATATTAAACCAAGCGTACAAAACACAAACTCTAAAATGCCCCCAATTAACATGCATAGATGCTTGACAACATTCTAATAAAAAAATAAAAACTACCAAACTTATTTTTTTAATTTTAACATTGACTTCAAAACAGAAAACTGGCATTTAACTGCTTGCTTATTTAAGTCCCTAGGACTGAGCTTGAGAACCACTGACCTTGAGGCATTAGGTGGAGTTTAAACATTGTTAATGTATAACCCAAAATTGCAAATACAAGTTAATTTTACACTGAAAAGAAAGTTGTTTCAGGCCATGTCATGTTTGTTAGTAAAGTAAGGCAAGCAGAGAATATATATCAAGAAAACAGAATGGTGGGGTTTGAGAAACACGGCCACAGAAAGAATGTTAGTTGGCCATTTAGTGTTGGATGAATGTGTAAACCAAGTTAAATAAATGTGGTTTAATTTGGTTGGATTTGATAAACACCTTACAATTCTTGTAAGAAAACAGGTTCACTTTGTGAAATGGTTTTCATTGTGATATCTTTCCCCTTTTAAGATGGAGGCTAATTTTGCTAACATCTTTATTGGTTGGATGAAACAGACTTTATTTTTTCTGTTATTTAAAACTGGTTCCAGACCTCGATAAAGGATATACTAATGATTATGTTGGTTCTGCAATCTGTTTCCAGATATCCACTTCAGCAATTTATCAAAAGCTTGACCAGTTTGAACCTGTCTTTTAGCTTAATTGCGTCAGTTTCTGCTATCTCCCAACTCAGGTCTCTAAAACCATATTTATTACAAGCCCACAAGCTTGCTTAGCCATCTTTTCCATAGCTCTTTTACTGCACAAAAGTAATCCATTGGATAAACATTCAAATACCTTGCAGATAGATCTTTTCACATTGGGTTTAGTGAGTTTCACTGTTGGTGTATTATTTGGATACATATGTTTTCATCACTATGTCTAGATGTCCTGTTACTTTGGAGAAGGACCGCACAGTCCTTTTATTTATCATGTTTACTGTCATTTTGTAGTTGCACCTCCCTGACCACAGAGGATAATACTTACGCTTCAAATGAATGATCTGATTTGGTATAGGCTATACCTGTTACAGAACTGGTACAGAAAAGTCCATGTTAGACAGAGAAGGTTCCAGCAGGTGCAGCTCTCTGTACGAGTGAGGCACAACTGAAAGGAATCCACATAGATACTGTACTGTGAATGATGCACAGGTCAATAACTGAGAGAATCCATGTAAAATGTATAGTCAGAGATTGTCCACTTTGTTCGGGGAATAAATCCATTCCATGCTGGTAGTCCATATACTGAAAGTGTGGACAGAGAGACTGCTGTTTTGGCTTATAACATATAAGTAAATTGGAGACGTGGAGAGGAAAAAGTTGCACTTAACTGGAGTACTTCCAGTCTACCATTAAAGAGCTATGCTAAATAACAAGTTTCTGGAAAGGGGAAGTGTGTTTAATGCTGGTAAATATATTGGAAACAGTTTTCTTTGAGTTTGGTGCCTAAGTGAAAGTTTTTTTTTTGGTCTTTATTTTTAAGACAAAACAATGCACTCACACCTGCTTCTTTGTACCCTTATGTCTTCTAAAATCCTAGCCTACAACAAAATAAGTTAAATTAAGTCTAATAGGATTTGTTTCTGCCATTGAACTGTGTAATCTTTGAATCCCATGATTTTTGTCTTCTGTCTTGAATAGTGCATCCTGTTAAGAATTGATCTCTAACACAATCAGAGGCTGGCTTAACCTGGGGGGATGGGGAACAGCTTTAAAGAGACTTATCACTAAGACAAGTACTATAACTAGGGATAAAAAAATCATTTTCTTTCATTAGGCTTAATAAAATGGAGCCAAATTGAGTTTATGTTGTTATTTTCCAATTTACCATTTCTACCCCCCTGTTTAATTTCTAATCTTCTGCTCCAGCACTTGGTCAACCATGCATTTTCTGGACCAGCTTATTCCATTAATGTTCACAGGGAGCCAGAGCATCAACGAAAGTGTATCAGCAACCAGGCCTCGATGGGGAGTCTGTCCATTAGGAGTACACTTCCATACTCACTAATAGAGAACCAATTTAATGTTGAAAGTTAAATTAACCTGCAAATCTTTGTGATTTTTAAAGAAAATCAGAGTATCTGGAGACAACCCAAAGTTAATGGTTTGAGAATGTATAACCTCTATAGCTGACAATGGTATACTGCCATCATAACCAGATCTAAACATTTCCATACTTAAACACTTTTTCTAAACTTAGCAGTAATTAGGAGACTACCAGAAATGGGCAAGTTTACAACTGGTACTTGGTAAGCAACAGATCTAAAGGTTTTTTTCCTGTTAAAACATCAGATGTTTATTAATAAACCAAGTAATGGTATTCTTAGAAAAGTTTAGCGAGATAATTTAGCCTGCACTTCAGTCATGAGGTTTAAAAGATCTAGCAGTGGGCTACATGGCCTTTTGTTGGACCCCAGGGACCTGCTGCTGAAAGAGCTATTTGAGAGAGTCTAGAGGTCTTCTTATATCTTGCTACAAGTGATAAGAACATTTTTGTAGATTTCTTTTGGTAGTCTGAGCTATATCAAAGTCAACGACACTACAATGGTGATAGCACAGGGAAGTTTCTCAGATGTCAAACCTTCCAAGCATATCTCAAAAATTAAATAACTATTCTGAAAATGTTAATGCTTGTTCCAGTTTAATTCTATATAAGGCTTGATGATGCCTGCTTGATTTACCACATTTCAATTGAGAAGGTCTTCAGAGAAGTAATTATTTGCATTGCATAATTTCATTAAATGAAGAAAAATAGAGAAAAGTTTTCCATGTTTATTTGTTTATTTATTTTTTTAGCTATTTAACAGCCTGCATTTCTTTTCAGTTCAATTCAACTGAATATATTGTAAAGCATTATACATATATACACACACAAGGGTGGGCAAAAGTAGGTTTACAGTTGTGCATATGAAAAAACACATGCAGGTTATGATTATTACAATGCCTTATTAAGTAAAAAGAATGTCACAGGTGCAGTCTCATAAGTGCTCAAATTGCCAACCTGTATATCTATAGCTACTGTATATCTATCTATCTATCTATTGTGATGGATTGCCGGCTTCCTATTCCGGCTCTCACCCCCAGGCCGCCAGGAGGAGCTCTCCCGACAGCATGGACGGGCCCCGAATTCCAGCAGGGCCTCATGGACTATGTGGTTTTTATGCACCGCCCTGCTGGATACCTTTGGGACCACTGGGAGTCGCTGTCGGGAGGCCTGGGGTCTCATATATGCCGTATAACCCGGAAGTGCGTCATAATCCCGGGACAGGAAGAAATGACGTGCTTCCGGGGTGAAGATAAGGACTGTTTACCCTGACCCGGAAGGAATAAGGAATTGTGGACTGTTGGGCAGGAATACCTCCGGGTCAGGGTGTATAAAAGGACTCTGGGAAAGCCCAGTACACTAAGCTGAGCTGGGAGGTAGGGTGGCGAAGTGTCTGGGAGTGGAGGATTGGTTTGTGATTAGTGTTTTTATAGTTATATGAGTAGTGTGGAGTGGAGGGTGCTTTGTGCACTGTATAATAAGAAAATAAAAGAGTCTTGTACTTTTACCTGGTGTTTGGAGTGGTACCTGAGGGTTCAAGAGGTGGATCGAGACCTCTACGGCAACACTGGCGTAGTCGGCAGGATTCTTTGGCCGTCTGTTGGCAGGGAACCTGTAATTCAATCAAATATTGTGTATGCAGACGACCCTAAGAAGGTCCCGCTTCAACACACGAAGGTGCAAACACCACCCACTATAGAGAGCGCTGCAACGGTGATGAGTCTCGTCTCGTACTGGTTCGAGATGGGGAAAAAGTCCAGAAGGAAGAATGGGCGAGCCCAGATGATACAGAACCTCGCAGAAATGTGGCCACCGGAGGACGCAGCAATGCTGTGGTCTTACCTGACGGGTCCTGCGGAAACCAGAGCTGAGATCGACGCAGTGAGAGAATGGTGGCTAAGTCAACAACAGAGCAATGAACAAATGACTGTACTGGAGCCTAAACAACCCATTGTATGTCGGAGGTATGTTTCGCGACAAAACCCGAGGCGCAAGGAACTGTGTTTTCTTCTTTTGCAGAAGCCGAGCGATTCGGGATAACGTATGAGAAAGACACATATCAGATACCTTGGCAAGATGGCCGCGAAGACAAGGAGTCTGTAGATGTACAACTGAGGAGCCTATTCGTGGAGGCCTATCACGTGGACCATCCTGGTGCAGGCTGGGGCAGACGTAATCACAATACGAAGTCACCTGACCAGGAAGGGACCTGTCTATTCGCCGACACACGTCGCGTGACCCCGCGCGATGGATGCCGGGACAAAGAAGGTCAACTGCGGTCCATCAGTGAGGTCGGTTTTTCCCTGACGAATCCGAACTCCCTGAAGGGGAAGGGGGAGGCGAGTGAGGCAGCGCCGAACGTAAAGAAAGGTAAAGAGGGGCGGGATGTGGCTGAATGGTCTGCCGTTCATTTAGAAAAGGCAGATCACAGTCGGCTCGGAGTAGCCAGCCGTCCCTCTAAAGACTCCGAGTCCCAGGAGCCTTTGCGTGACCCGACAGAACACGTGCAAGGAGTAGACGTGCTCATTGGCTCCAGGCCGGCAGGTAAGGCGAAGGCGGAAGCAGACTTATCTCCGGCCGAATTAAATAACATTATGGACATGCGGGATCTCGAGAAGTTGCTTGAGCCCGTGAATACTTTCTTTCAGCTTTAAAGGAGCTGAAGGAACATGTCGAGGAGCTGGGAGCTACAGCCGAGGCGCCGCTAAAAGGACTACAAGAATACCTTCGGCGATTAGGCCGAGAAGCCCCAGTCTTGGTGGATTCAGCGGTACAGGTAAGCCTAAGCCGTACCGGATATAATAAAGGGACACTGTGCGATCCGGCCCCGCGGTTAATAAGTAGTGGGTGCCAAAGCGTTGTGTGCCTGACAGTGGAGCGTGGCATGATAACCGAGTGGTCGGGGGGAGGAACGAACGAGCCGGTGCAAGCGTGTGACGCGGCCTTCCGGAGTGAATCGAGCCTCCAGACCCCGGCCTGTGTGTTGAGCGAGGTGTCGCTGGTAACCGGAGGGGCGGGCAAAGCGCCGATCGCACCGGTTCAGTTGGAAAGTACTGTTACCCGGAGCGATACGGTGCTGATGACGCCGCCTCCTAAAAAACATAAATTAAAGGGTATGCAGACAGCAAAGGGGCTCTCTTTTTCCAGTAGAGAGTCCCCAGCTGTGCCCAAGCCCCAGAGTAAGCAGGAGATCCACAAAGTAAAACGCGGGTCTCCTGACAAGGTGGAGATACAAGTTGAGAGCAGCAGGGCGGCCGTAAAACCCTCCTTAGCAGAGAAAGGGGCGGAGACAAAGCTGACGGAATTTCTGAGATGTTTCTGGTCTCGTAGAGGAAGACAACCAGGAGGGCATCGTCGGTGCTACAACTGCCGTCGGCCGGGCCACGTGTGGCGAAGTTGTCCCCGGAGGACAGGAGAGCGGTGGGACAGAAGATACACCGTTCCCCCAAAGTTCTCTGGGGGGCCTAGACAACACGGCCAAGGTCCGACTGACATCGGCAGGTACATTTCGTAATGAAAGAAGGGCATCACCAGATAAAAATGGGGTGACGATAACAGCCCAATGACATTTGTCCCATCCCAACAAAGTCGCCACTTGCTCAAAAGCCAAAAGAAACATCTCTGGGTCATCAGACGGACCCATCTTATTCAGCACATTCTTGGCATTGTCCGGAAGCGGAGGCAGAGGAACAACTCGTCTATCATCTTGCGGAGAAGGCGGTGGAGGAGGCGGAACATACTGTTGAGGGACTGGAGTAGCTCTTGGAGGCGGCAGAACATACTGTTGTGTGACTGGAGTATCTCTTCGTCGGACATTTGGAGGTCGGACACTTGGAGGACGCTCGGGAGGTAAATCATCTTCTGGATCGTAAGGGAGCGGAACATTTTGGGCGAGTTGAAAAATGTATTCGGCTTCCAACTGTGCATCCATCTGTGCAACCACTCCTGGTACCACTTGTCACGCTTGGGTCACAGATTTGCACAGAGACACAGGAGGTTGTAGAAAAAAAGGAACTTTAGTCAAAGCACTGCAAACAAACATTTGTCTTTTTTTTTTAAAGTTTAAACGTGCTCCATGACAAGTCAGAGATGACAGTTCCGCCAGGAGCAGAGAATGTCTGAGAGAGAGATAAGGAGAAGCAAGCAATCAATTTAACAAACTGAGAGAAGTCCGTGCAGGCTTTTTAAGAAGATGGAGCACCGCGCAAGAGGCATATTACGCGACAGAGCCGGCTAGAAGGGAAAGGAGGAATGTGAAGGTAATCTGTCCATGTTTCTTAGGGGTTTTCCCAGGGGCGTCTGTAACTTCTGGGGGTGCAATCAGCTTCACACCTCACAATATATATATATATATACCACCCATACAATCAGATTGTGACACAGACTACGAATGCCGTGAATATATATATATATATATATATATATATATATATATATATATATATATATATATATATATATATATATATATATATACACACATAAGTAGATAGATAGGTAACTGTATCACAGAAGGGGCCTGAGCTGCCTTGAAAGCTTGCATATTGTTATTGCATATTATTATTATTATTGCATGTTGTTAGCCAATGAAAGGTGTTATTTTGCTTCACTTCTCATTGCAAATAAAACTATTAAATAGCACTCTATAATTCTGAAAAAAGAAGAAAACATTTGAATAGAATGATTAAGTTACTTTTATAGCATGACTCATTTAGCCTATGGCTTTTTTTTCAAATATTATTTAAGATTCATGGTTAAATATGTAAGATAAAAGTAGTATTTGGAAACTGAAAAGGTTTGATATAGGTAACTGTATATATTGTCATACACACAAGCATTTCAAGTGTCTCATGGAATCGTGTTCAGAGAAATAAGTGGGGAAGACTGAGGGGGAGGCATAATTGTTAAACTGTTCAGTTTCTGGTCTTTGAGTAGAGGACAAGCAACTGGAAGATGCCTGCTATCACTTCACATGTGATGTCACTAGCCCCGCCCCTTCCACCCATGACAGCATTTAAAGTACTCGGTGTTCATTGGAGGACTTTCTACCAAGCAGATCTTACCTTAGGGCAGTACTAACTTAACCTTTGCTAGAACATGCCAGAATTTTGATTGTTGTTTCTGTTTTTTGAACTTTTCAATCTGGTCATTAATCCTTGGGATGCCAACCCTTAATTCACCTTTGTGGACTTTTGTTCACAATATGTATGTGTGTGTGCGTGTATACATACATATATATACATATATATATATATATATATATATATATATATTCACAGCATTCGTAGTCTGTGTCACAATCTGATTGTATGGGTGGTTACCTACCAGGTAACGCTTGTGGTTGGCCAGCAATCTGCTAACATCCGCCACGGTGCCCTCAGTTTGTGAGGAGCAGATCATAGAATGGTTGAAATAGTTTTACTGTCAAATAAATGCAAAGAGTACATGACACGTGTTTCGCCCTCATTCTGATATATATATATATATATATATATATATATATATATATATATATACAGCATGCCAAATATGAAATTAGACAAACGCACGATCCTGCCACCAGCATAATTTTACCAATTGACCTAACATTCATGTCTTTAGAAGAAACCTAGAATTTCCTTGAGAAACGTATTTGGACATAAAAAGAATGTGCATGTTCCACACAGGTAATGGGAAATTAAATAAGATCCCTGGAACTGTGAGTGAATGAGACTAATCCCTACCCCAGAATGCTGTAAAACACAAATTTGAAGTCATAATAATATGCATACATCAAGGAGAAATAAATAGTCTAATACATTAAAAATCTCTATACACAAATTAATAATGTCTAATTAGCAAAGTGTATTAACTCCTTTATTGCCTTGATCCTGCACTGAGGCTTTCCTTTATTCACCTTTTGACCGAAACATTACTGTAGGCTTGAAGTGTTGCTTGTTTCAATCCCCTAATATTTTTCACATCACTAGTTGCACTAATGACTACGTCTGAATGTACAATAAAATCAGTTACACAATAAGGATGGAAGACAGTGAATTATTGCTGTTCTTGCAGTTCCTCAATGCTAAAATGATTTATAGGAACTGCTTGTCCTACCAAGTTTTAAGTCTATTTTACCCTAATACTATCACTGAGAGCCTACAGGAAACAACATATACAGCAAAGACCTCACAAATACACCACAGGTCCAGTTCACTAGTATGTTTAGTTAATTTAAACCTCTCCCCATTTGCTCTTTCAATGCATTTAGTGTGTCTCACTTGTATAAACTTTGACTACACCCAATTTCAGATTGCTCCACCTGATTTACCTGTTCACATTTATGCTGAATGTGCTGCCAAAACTGGAACCATCCCCGCTCATCTTATTTATTTTATACCTAAAGTAGCTATACCAGTCATGCCTATTTATTTATAGGCGTCTATTATATACTAATTATCTTCTCTCAAATGTCAAGAGTTTTGTTTACAATTTTTAATAAGACACTACTAAAAAAGACTCACAGCAGATCCAGGACACAGACATCCCAGAACTTTCTACTTCCTTGTGAGTAGGAATCCACCAGCTGGACCTGGTGAATGTTTCCAAGAGAAAGAAATCTGGTTTGTCCTCCTCAGCTTATTGCCTCTGAGGTTCTCACCATGGTACAGAAATTGAAAGAATGAATTAATAAATCAATATTTATTGAATTATGCACCATCATAGTTTCCATATTTTATTAATTTTTATTCTTAAATATCATCATCTCAGAAGACAGATTAAGAGCACAATCACAGTATCACAAGAATGATATTGTCACAGAAAAATAAAGCATGGACTGTATATAAGCACTCTGAGTACATACCCTAAATAACTGATAGTGGTGTCCGTGATAGCATCACAAGTGCATGGAATGCAATTTAAAGCTGGCAGACAGATTGTTTGTCGTGTAGTAATCAGATGGAGAACACTCACAATCCACATTTTAAAAAGCTTTCAGCACTGCATAGTAGTAGGCCACAGCTACGCTGACATAACTATCAAGAGCAACAACTGTGCTGTTGAACTACCACTCAAAAACATCTAGCTAATAGAAGCTCCCATAACTTGTGCAAATATAAATTCACTAGTCATTTAGCCCGTTACAATAACGGGCGCTTGAACAGTAGTGCATAAAAATTAGTAGGAACAGTCTATATTAAATGGCAAGGGACTTTGACCTTATTCTTTTTGTTGGTCGTATTTTTCTTTCTTTCAGCCTTTCTTTTGTTGATGTTTACTTGCTGAGCTGACCGTTCTTCGTGGGCTGCCGCCGTGTATTGTGTGTCTTTAATTTTCTGTGACAGTAATACTGTCTTGTACGGCTCTATTCAATAAGGGTGCGCACAGGCATCCTTCAATAAGGGCGCGCACAAAAAGGCGGACTTCAAAAGGGCGACCTCAATTGAGCGCGGCGAATAAAGGTGTTCGTAGATAATTTAGTTCAAATGGCTCTGGAATATGTGAAGAGCAACAAAGGTGCAGATCTTTATTTACGCGCGCCTTTATTCGCTGCGCCCAATTGAGGTCGCCCTTTTGAGGCTCGCCTTTTTGTGCGCGCCCTTATTGAAGGATACCGTCTTGTACATCCGTAATATACCTTTAATTTTCTCTGGCGGTAATACAGGCGTGCGCGTCGGTAATATGCCTTTAATCTCCTCTGACAGTAATACTGGCTTGTATGTGGCTGTAATATGCGTCACTGTATTGTGTACCTTTAATTTCCTCTCGCAGTAATACTGGTTTGTATTTCCGTAAAACGCCTCTAACTTTCTCTTGTCACGCATCGCACCGTGCCCCGCGCATGCGCACTTCACCAGAAGACACCCACACACGGACACCTGGACGCACACAGGGATTTTATTAAAGAGGATAAGAAAGGGAATTATAATATAGTACTTCCATATTCTGCATTTTGATGCAACTGTATGTTTGATATGCATGCATTTGAACAGCCAACAATTAAAGCATTTCAGTAGTCATTTTCACATGGAATGCATGCATTAACTTTGTTGTAGCTTGTATTGTGAGAAACTGTCACAGTTTTGAACACATAAATATAAGATCTTAGGTATTGCAGTAATGTTTAGATTAATAGATAGATAGATGTCGAAGATAAAATGTAAATTTGAAGCTGATTAAGTAAAATTACAGTTTTAACCCTGAGTTTAATTTTCACAAGACTGTGTTAGTGTTTGCAGTTTTCACCAAAATAAGACTTTAAAGGTGAGTAGTAATCAGTCTTTTACTTGAATACCTTATTGGAAGACTTACATAATATTATGGTAGTAGAAATATACTTGGTTTTCTGATAATACAGCTAACTGAGAAAGAAAAAAAAATATTTCTGGAGAGTATGTCCTAATTGTAACACTGAAGGAGACAATAACAGTGGCTCCATTACTAAACCATGAAGGACACCATATCTAATTTCATGCAAGAATAACAGAGTACTGTTGTCAGACTTCTGTCCATATATAAATGGCTTAATAAATAGGAAATAAACCACCAAGGAACAGCAATTGACAGTCCAATATATTTCTCTATGTTAATGATATTAAAAACTGCCATATCATCAGATCACTGGCATAATCTTTACATGAAATAATTTAAAATAACAAAATGAATGCCTCTAAGTACAATAGCAATAAATACCCTAATACTAGCTTACAAAATATATACCACAAGCACATACTTTATAGAAATGTTTTGTCTAAACTGCACCAGAAGTAAAATGAGCCACTGATGTGGACAATATGCCATATAAAAACAGTAGAAATCCAACACAAAACAGTACGCTATAACTATTCCAAGGACAAATGGTTGACTTCTGAGCATGGCTTTGGAGGTCAAATTGTATGCGTTTTGTTAGCAAGGCAATTGAGTTTTTTTTTTTAATCTAGTTTGAACAGGATCTAAGGAATAAGTTCTTTTATCACTGTCATAGAATTACCTGCTTTGTCATTAACAAACACTCACTAAAGCGGTGTGTTGTTGGAGTGACGTAGTTTGATCTACTAACACCAGATCTTGGAACTGATGGTACAGAATAACAGACTGAGCAATTTCATTATTATGAAAGGAGCCTTTAAAATCATCAGGAGAACTCACACATGGCAGATTGTCAGGTTAGCTACTGTTCTAAAAAATGGTAATATTATTTATATTTTCATATATTAATTTGGAACTGCATTCTGAGTGGGCTTAATAAAAGTCTTTTGTAACATTTATACTGTTAAAAACCATCTCTTTAGATGCTAATATACAGTAACAACATGTCTGGTATTATTTATGTTATGGTGAATGACCTTTCACCATATTATTTTGAAAGGAAATAATCTGAAATGGTTTAATTAGAAGAAGATGATACTTGAAGGTAGCCTGCTGTTTGCTTTGGCACCACTACTAGTGTGGATGGAGACTCAGAGCTTACCAAAGCTCTGCCATGGTGTACAGGCCATTAACTGCTTTGTAGGAGGTGAGGTGCTGTCATAAGAAGTTCTGACTGTGACACTGTATCCTGCCATGGCAATTGATATGAAATTTGTTTGCTATGTTGGGATTGAAATTTGTAGGATGAGAATCCCTTCATCTGCACTCTTACTACCTACTGTTCCTGCATTTCTTAGTGTTTGACTAAGGCTTGTCTATGTCTCTTGATGTCATGTGGCATACCTAATGAATATCCTAACATATTTCCAAGTAGGCTGAAAAGTACTTACCAAGTGGTAGGAATCTTTTTTTGCATTGTGAACTTGTAGCTGAACATAATGACTTTCAAAAGAACCCTTGGACCCAAGCCAGAAGAGCACTTTTAAGAACTGAACTTTTTATCCATCCATCCATCCATTATCCAACCTGCTGTATCCTAACTACAGGGTCACGGGGGTCTGCTGTAGCCAATCCCAGCCAACACAGGGTGCAAGGCAGGAAACAAACCCCAGGCAGGGTGCCAGCCCACTGCAGCTGAACTTTTTAATGGCCATATATTTATTGATGGTTTTATTGTCTGTTTTAAAAGTTCTTACTCTTTTAATGTCCTGTTTTACAAGGGGGCTTGGATTTTGTTTTATGAATGGGGCTTATTTTACCGCTTTTATTGTTTTAGTGCAGTGACAGGGCCAAGCTGCAGACCCAGGCCACCAGTTGCATTTACTGTGTTGGTTGAGGCATGGAGTCTTCTCGTGCAAGTAGAGACTTAAAGGGTGGGGGTATGTGATATAGCGAGTCCACGGCTTAACCTTTAAGTGGCCCATTCTTAAATATATAATTGAATAGCCAGCTCGATCTCTGTGGGTGTGCGTGCTCACGCAGTTGCAGGAGGTTGGTGAGGTAACTGGGCCGCGACACACCTGCACATAAGGATGCAGTCTGTCCCCTCACCGGCTTTCTGTGGTGCGCGATTTTGATGGTGCACCCACCCATTTAAGGGGGAGCCGGCACAGAGAAAGGGGAGAGACAATAGACTGGCCAACAAGAGAAAAGGGAGAAGGGAAACACGAAGGAGGATAAAAAAGGAGGCAGAGAGAGAGAGAGAAGGCGCCCGTGCTGAACTGAGTGTGGCAGGTGGTCCGGTGTGAGTCTGGGGGCTGTAGGAGGCTGTGTAAGGGGCACTCCTACTGAGTGCTTACCTGGGAGTAGGAGTGACCAGAAATGCAGTGCTCTTGCGGATGCAGAGGGACTAGTGGTGGCAGACATGTGTGGCTCAGTGTGGTGCCCCAGGATTGCCAAAGGCCAGGCAATGGGCACCTGAGCTGGGATTTGAAGGTTGACTGCACCCGTCAACGGGTGTCTCCTCCTTCTGTGAGGTCCAGACAGGATAAGGGGAGGAGACCCCAGATTTGATAAGGAAGCCTTGGGCCTCATTGTCTTCAAGAACTGTCTCTGGTTTTAACTTCATTGTTTTTATCAGATTATTTATTGGAGCCGTATTTAACATTCACCTTCACAGTTTTTATGGATTGTTTATTTATTGATTGTTGGAGCACTGCACTGTTTTTTACACTAGAATTGATTGTTTTAATAAAGCAGTAAACACTTCACACCTACCCCTTGCTATGTTTGTGTGTTGTGTCCTCATCCGCTGGCTCATCCCTCGGGTACGTTATTGGCAGTAGCAGATTCGAGAGGCTACCTAAAGCAATGGGGAGTATGGAGCTGACTCGCACTGTCACTACTAGGAACTGCCCTTTGCCCCCTAAATCCAGATAGTCTTCCACAGTTCCTGGTGGTTCATTGTGACCACATTCTGGAGTTGGTGAGTTCTTGTGCCTTTTGCGAATTTTCTGGAATTTGACTCAATTTTTTTTACTTTTCTTCTAGATATCTGCATTGGGATGCATTTGCATTGATTTGCCTTTGTGTTATAGGCAATTCCATTTTGCCTTTTGTGTTCCACAGAGCTTTCTTTTGTGCCTTCAGGCTGTTTGTGGAAATAAAGCTTTTTTTATTTTGTAAAGATTCTACTTGACCCTTTGTGTATCAAGTCAGGGTTTTTGATGGGATTTCTCCCTCTAGTGGACATATTTGGAACTCCCAGTCCATGACAGCTGGCAATAGACCCTCACCCTCCAAATTACAAATAATAGCGACTGTATGTCAGAAAGTTTAGAAGAGAGCAGCACTGCACCTACTGTAAATCATGTGTGTAAGATAAAGCAGCATTTGATAAATGCTAATGTTACCTGGTTCATTTCTTGCCTTTACTTTAAACAAGAAGGGAGACTTAATGAATCCATCCCCAACAGAGTTTTA